>NC_044187.1:26465087-26595087 GCF_900880675.1 Sparus aurata | reverse complement strand
GGCAAAAAAGTGCCATGTGTATGAAGAATTTCGCACCCCGCAGCTCCAAAACAAATACCTCTTAATTATAAGCAATTGGCCCTCCTTCCCCACCGACCGCTGACTGGGACACATGAAAGCGTTGGTAATTGTAAGAGTTGCTGCGTTTATGTGGAGGGGGGGGGCAGAATGTGACGCGGTTGTAAAAAATAAAAATGGAAGGCTCTCATTGAATACAATGACTTCCTTCCTCTCCCTCTCACGTCGCATGAATCGCTCAAGCTGGGAAAGAGCTCCATTTGGCACTGATTAGGGAAGACGCAAATTTGAAGGAGGGGGCTTGGAGACCACAGGGGTTACACACATGTATCTGAAGCCACGACACTCCAGGCCCCCTCTAATTTAGATGTCTAAGAATTTGCTGTATGTGCTGCCTCATGCCAGTAAGTCTCAGTCTCACTGTAAATAAATGGCACAGGGCAGTGTGCAGTCACCCCCATTTGTAAGCCATTAAAATATCTTCTCTGTGACATATTAATTAGAGTGTTGCGTTCGTGTCTTCTCGCCTGTGCATGAAGAGTGCTGAAGTTACACATGTGTATGTTTAAGAGTGTGTGTGTGTGTGTGTGTGTGTGTGTGTTTGGTTTCATTCATGCTGCATTATGTCACAAATAGGGACAAGATAGCTGTGCACACATTTCAACCATTTGTACACAGCGGTCTATCATTTAAAAACAGAGACCAATGTGTGACGATGACTCATACTTGAGGTTTAACTGAAACACACTCTATGCTGAACTTTTTAACTAACAAATGTTGCAGTAGCCGTGATTGTAAACACTGATCCATCATGTGGTCTCAACATCCACCATCCACCATTATCTGTATATGTATTTGTTCAACCAACTAAATTACTTCTGTTTGTAGCCGTACTGGGAATGAGCTGGGCTTCAACTGGAAGTAGGTGGTGCTTAAACTGAAAGTGGGCGGGGCTAACAAGAAGTTCCACTTCAGACTGAGAGCTAAAACATTTAGCCAACAGCTACAGTGACGGCTTTGAAAATGGTGTAAGTATCGTCCCCCTTGGAGCCTAATATTGATGAGTTGTTATATGTATTATTATTACTATATTATTATCATGATGATGATGATTATTAGTATTATTATTATAATTATTAGAAAACTATTCCTAGGACAGCCTCAAAAATGGGCTTATAAATATCTGTACTCATTTCATCTGAGCTCAAACAACAACAACAAACCAACTTCCTGGAGAAAAAAAAATTAAATAAAACCCCAAAACAAAAAACAAAAAAAACCCCGAAAACATGTAAATGCTGTTTTTAAGCGTTCTCTGTACTACCAGGAATAATAATCTTGATGCTGAAGAATTGTGCATTATTTTTATTTTGTTGGCTTTAATGTAGACTAACTTATATTGCTATTTCTTTTTTATTTTTCGGTCATTAAGGGGCAGCAGAGAGAAGGTGTTGTTTACTTTGTATAGCCCAATATGTTGGCAAAAAGTTGCTTTTTGACATCCAGCAGAAAAAATGCAAAACATCCAATATTCATTTTCCTCTGTGTCGTTCGCCACCAACTCCTGAGAGAAATATCTGACCCTTTAGCTTCTAAATGCTTCGGTATGTTCACCAGCTAGTAACGGATTTTTTTCTGCAGTCTGGTTCTGGTAGTGCACAGTAAAAATAATGCTTTTTCATGTGCTGCTGTTGATGACAGTGAGAGTGAATCAAAACAGTTCAGTTGTGGGGTGTAAAATCAAAATAATGAGCTGAAAGACGCTTAAACCGCAAGGAACCGCAGAATCAGGTGATGATTCCCCGTGGCTTCAACACTACATTGTCATACAGTCATTTGTCCTATTGTGGATATAAAATATTGATTAGTGCAGCGTTAATCATGTCTTTAGTTTATAAAACTCGTTAATGTGTAACTTTTGATAAAACAAAATGGAAGCAAAAAGAGGACATGGCCGTATTTCATGTGTTAATTTTTGTGTTATAAGGTTGGCTTCTAGTTGTTGCAAAGTGAAACTAAAGTATATAATTTGTTCTAACATCAAGGTAAATGTAGTAAAACATACCTACCTTTTCTCTCAGTGACTTTTTCACAGAGAAGAAAAATGTGGGAGATTAAAGGGAAATACAGTCAGGACTCTAATTGGGAGAGGAAAAGCAAATCTATTTCAGCTTTAGACTAATTGAAATAGAATCAGTGAATCTCTGAATCTTTTTTGTTGATTTCCCTCCAGCGTATCTTCTCTCTCTTCATGTGGATTATCTTTGTATCTCTTGGCCCACTCAGAGAATTACAGCACTAATAACTTTCATTCGAAGCCCCTGTAGCATCAGTAAAATGTTTACTACAAGGCCGCGGAGAGGTCCTTTGGTGAAGCCATGCGTTCGTTACAGAGCCTTTGACTCAATTCGGTGTGTATAAATATATCCATTTCATTATGGAGGCCAGTCAAATATTTGTTTCAGCGGTTTTCCCCCCATATAATGTAAATTGCTGCAAGCTGTTGCACTTGGAAAATGTTTTCTCATAATGCTTTTTCTGCCTTCACATAAATCACGGCTAAATGTTGCATTCAAATGACTACAGACAGGCAATTTATTCTTGGCTCCCCTTGTCCCCCTCGAGAGTGGCTTGTGGCAAGAGGGTCACGGTTTTTAATAGCAAGTGTCATTATTTGTTGACAGTTGTTCATCATCATTTCCAAATTTATTGTGTTTTCTTGAAAGTGTTTCTTTGTTTTCGCTGCACTTATGACCACTGTCAAATGAAGTGAGGGGGTGGAAACATGTGGGCCACTGTGAGGCAATGAGCACATGACATGACATCTTTTTTTATTATGGTGAGGTTATGAGGAGATACATATCATAAGCGTCCTTGTGTGTTGCTCAAGAGATACTCTCATAATTATCAATAACATTTTTTTACAAGAGCTTCTTGTCTCACATTTGGCTTCTAGGCTACTTGGTGTAACCAGACCCAGAGACCTGGAACACCACCTCAAATTGACAGTGACATTTTCATTCCCCTCAATGAAAGAGAGTTGCTTAAATTCTGTGTCATCTACGTGTAGCCAAAAGATCCAGTGGTGAAACTGTAGTTGCCTAATAACAGAAGGCCATGATTGTCCTGTGCAGTGTGAGTGCTGCGGCTGCTGCAGAGCTGCTCTGTCAGCTTTAACTCAGTCTCAGTGGGGTTTGCTGACAGTCAGCCCAGTGTCGGTGTGCGTCGCCCGCTGAGGAATCTGTCAGCAGTGGCAATCAATGTTAATCCTGCAAAACTCTCTGCTTTAGCTGCCTGTTAACTGAAGTCCCATATGATAATTACAATGTAGAGTAGAAGTGGAAGTGATGGTGTGTCGAGGATGGCCTGTGCACTCTGGAACCACCATGGAGACTGCGTGGAGTAAAGTGGACCCACCTGCTGATGTTAAAATGACTGTTAACACAGGCTGCAGACAGTGGTACTCACAGATGGAATGTGTAGGAGTTTATGATGCTGAATACAGGATAATATGTTGGCCGATAATGTTTCTGCAAACCACTGATACATTTGCATTTGTACGTGTCATTCGCACCATATTGACATTTCTACAATACCCTCATATCATGCTCAATTTACGTGTTTACAAACTGACCTTAATAGAGGGGATGTTGGTGGAGTTACAAGTCAGAAGCCTACCAAGCCAGTGACACTGTGTGAGACTGCGTTTCAATATCTGTCTTTGTTAAAATCACTTGTTAAAAATTTTTAAGGATGCCTCAGGACAATTTCCAGTCTTGTTTGTAGCAATAAAAACCGTGGGTTTCTGGAACATCATTAACACAGCAACTTACCAGTAATAATTTTTGTAATATCACAGTGTTGCTCCTCGTGGAAAAAGACCAGAAAAATACGCACAAGGGAGAAGTTATCATTTCTAACACATGTTAAGCTTTTTGAAAGTGTATATTTTAACCCAAACCATGTTTTCCAAAACCTTACTGAGTATTTGTTTTCCCTCAACCTTAACAAACTGTGACAGAAAACTGAAAATAAACCGAAAATAAGCTGAACTTAATGTAAAAAGAATTAATTGACCAGTAAGACAATATTTTCCGATCTGAACATAAACCTGGACCTTTGGGTTAGAGTCCTGTACTCAGCCCTGTATAAAGCCACAACTTTGTCACTTTTTGCAATTACAAATGATGGTCCTAGAGCCTCAACTACAATGTTCCAGGAACAACAACAACACAGCATTATCCAATAGATCGTTTGTGTGTTTATTCTTTGCGCTAACTGGGTTAGCTGCTGAACGACAGGCTCAGAGGCTGTTTGCTGTGAGCAGAGTCAACCATCTCCCACTACTCCATGTCTCCTTTAAGAGACATGAGGTTTCTCCTGTAAGAAAAACCCTGCCATTATTATAATAAGTGTAAATAACAAACATGGTTATTGCCTGTACGCTACGAACTTGCTTAGCATTGGGTATATATCTGCACCAGGCCTTGTGGAAAATTCTGGTCATGTGTCATGAGTGCAGGTGGGTAGGCAGGCATGTAGGAAGACAAGCAGGTAGTTTGTTTCACTCAATCCAAATGAAATGATTGATTGGGCCTATTTGAGGCCTGCGATAGCCACAGGCTTTTTTTTTTACTTCACAGCATTTGATGTATCGATAAATCTCGGGATGTTAAGAGATTTTCTACAAATATATCAAAAATGCTTTCAAAATAACTTACCAACCCTCACTTTACATTCTTCACATTCTGAACAGTTTAACTGCAGTGCAGAGATCTCACTTAGTGGCTATTCCAGCATTACCAGTGACACAGAAATATGTCAGATAAATGAATGGCAGTTTGGTTCTGGAGAATCATGGTTCTTGGGCCGCGATGCCTTTTTTCTGGAAGCACACACGCTGGACGAGGTCCCTGGAACATGTCAGGGATTAGAAATTTGTCAGCGGTTGTAGATGTTGTCAGGGGCCCCAGAATGTGTAGCCAGTAGCCACACCCCTGTTTGCTGGTCTAGACCTGGCAAAATTGTCATATTGTTAAAAACTGATCTTAAATATATATATGGTCATGAAGAAAAGAGATATTTTGCTAGTTCAATTTGAAAGAGTATGTTGATGGATCTTAATGCAGTTGGGTTATGAAAGGTTGGGTAACTGGGTTAGCTCAAGCTCAATGCTTAGTAAATGATGGGAGGGAGACAAATGTATTGTTATTAATCAACATGGGATGTGATGGTTGTCTGATCACTGTCTATTTTCAGTCTCAAGTGAGTGATGTGGAGGAATCTGCAGGTAAATCTTCCTACTTTGGCAGGAAGTTACATCAACTTTATTTTTTGTGAGAGCTTTTTGGCAAAGTAAAGTCGATCTCAAGTCCACTTGTGATTAAAGGTAGGTTGTTTTTTTCTGCAGGAGGAAGCGTAACAGAAACAGCGTTGTGTCTGAAATCACTTACGTACATCTACTTACTCATTTTTCCCCTAAATGCTAAACTATCCATTTCACCCACTATCTATCACCACTTTCTATCCAGACGTAACACAAATTAAATTTTTAAGACAATCAGCAAAAGAAAATGCAGATTAATGTTTGTTTCCATCCATCATAACTGACATGTCATTATTAGGAGTCGGTTCATTGCAATAAACAGCTGATGGTGCTTGTTCTCCAGTAGGGTGTGATCGAAGCACTGCAGAAGAAGAGGTTATATATTTATCACAGTTTGAACACTCAGTGACAGAAACGTGGCGCATTAACACAGTCATTTCATAGAGGATGAACATTCAGTGCTCTTGTTACAGTGAAGTAAAATCAACATGAACATTGTGTTCTTTTAATTAAACGATGGAATCCAAAACACGCTTTGTGTGTCAACACTGACACTAGCAGAGAGAGATGGAGACACCCAGAGGGAGAGAAAGACAGGTCAGTTAGGACATCCTCAAATTAAGATAGAGACAGACATGTGGAAACATACCGAGCTGAGAGAGAGACACACACTTCACCAACATGTGGTTTATATGTTGGATGTTTCAACACAGATAAGGTTACAAATAGCATTATGGACAGCAGCTGAAGCTGTTAACTAACTAAAAGTGATGTGTTACAGAGCAGAAACCATCGGTTGATTAGTAGATCATCAGAGAAGTAATAAGCAACTCATTTGATCAGTAAAAATGGCCAAACGTCCATTGTAACAACTTCTCAGTTGTGAGGATTTGTTGCTTTTCTATCCATGTGATCGTGAACTGCATATCTTCAGGTTTGGTCTGTTGGTCAAATCAAGGAAGATATTTGATAGCATCAAATTGTGATCAACAATCAATCATTGAAATTATTATATGTTGTAAACCTCACATATATCCACAGTAGTACAATTTATAAAAGTCTTCTTCAGTTGATCTATAGTGACGCTCCATTGGTGCACTTATATTAAGCAGAGGGACTCTATATGGCTATGTGTCAACTAGTGGATCCTCCATTTCCCATAATGCAACCTACTAGCATCATTCATTAGAACTCACCCTCTTGCCTAACCAGTCACAATTTCTGTTTATAACACAGGCTGTTTAATAGATTTAGTCTTAACAGACGATAAATATGTTTTCAGACTTCAAGAGTAATAGTTTTCACAGGTTGTCATTGATTGTGGTCAGTAAACTGATTACTATGTGTAAAATCCATAAAAAACAAGACTGTAAGAGTGTAACTCTCCCAAAAAGTAAAAGGCACAGTATGAAATTTCTGCCACTAGGGGTCTCCCAATTAAAACAAAACAGTAGATGTAAGTAGTGAAGGACCACTGGAGTTGTTGTCTTCATTGTTAAACAGCAGCCATTGCTGATTAATCTATAAAAGTGACTCAGGCAGAAACGCTCAGAGACGGAAATGTTTTCAAATTATATTAACATTAGTCAGGTTCTCCGACTTCCCTCCTCACTCTATGACTCTCTCCTGGAAGATAAAGAGAGGTGAGTAAATGAAACAGAATGCTTTCTGAATAAAGTTGATTTTGTCAGTTTTGTCTGTTCTGGGTTTGAACATTGTTGGAAACAATGTGTACAAGTACACAATTTAGACATTTTAATGCAGAAATCTTACCCATATCTTTCAGCACATTCACATTAGACATTGACATTTGAAAGTTGTAGAAATGAGATATCATTATGTTTTTCTCTGAGTGCTCCACTGTGATGTGAACATGGTGGAATTAGCAGTGATTATGATGAACAGAAAGCTCACAGTGAGAATATTCATCTCCATAAAACTAATGATAGCATCGTGCTGAAACCTCTTGTCTGGTTCCATTTAGAAACCATGTTGGCTGACAGACAAATGTACTGTACGATGAACACAGTTTTGTTTGACTTTAAGTTTTATACTCCAAGTTTCACACTGCATTTCTTCTGTATCAGTGCTGTGTAACATTCCCGCAGATGCTCATTTTCTGATAACTCATCTCGTGCTGCATCTGAGTCATGGATTCAACAGATCACCATTAATCACACCGTGACCTTCCCCTCAACCAGGCCCATCTAAAGCTCATTCATCCCCATTTGCCATGCAGCTCTGCGGGTCGATAATTGGCAAAGCAAAACACAGATTAAACCCAATTTGGAGGGTTTCAACTTGAAGCTTAGCAGAGACAGCCGGGCTCAGGCTGAACTGGAGTTCACTGGTCCTCTCTGCCTGTCTGAGGCTGCAGCGGGAGGGGACCGCAAAACCTAAATCAAACCAGGCTGTTCTCTGTGTTTGTGTTTGTGTGTGTGTGTGTGTGTGTGTCAGCGAGAGAGAGAAAAGGGGAAAAAAACACACTGAGGGTAAGTGTGTGTGTGTGTGTGTGTGTGTGTGTGTGTGTGCAGAGCATGCAACTGTGCACTTCTCCCTGCCATCCCTAATAGAAACCAACTTCCAGAGTTCAGACTCCATTTGTCTCATTAACCTATTAGCTTAAAGTTTAATTGCAGGATGTCGTAAAATGATTTGGTCTATGAGTAATGACAATATTTCGGCTCCGTAATGGCCAGAACAAAGCAAACTCAAGCTAAGCTAAGCAAAGCCGGTTGTTTTTCTTCCTCACGGCATGTCTGGGCTGCAGATTTGGGCCTTTACCTCGCCGTGTCGGTCGGATAATTGTTTACTGGCGAGGTTTTTGTTGCGTGAGGGCAACTTCGCGGCAGGATAACAAACTAATGACTAATTTCATGGCTATTGAGTCATTTTAAAAAGACCATCATGAGGATCAACTTTAAAGAGCAACTGTAACTAATCCGATAGCAGGTATCAAAGGTATGGTCAAAAAGGTTTTAATTCCCTTGTTAAGTGGAAAAAATTAGGGTATTAGGTATTAGTCGTCATGTCAGCTTTTTAGGCTTCTAGGGAAAACATAATCCAATTAAATTCTGTTTATCAAGCTAATGGTTCAAAATAAGCATACAGGAGACCACATTCCTCTCTGCAACCATGGGAGATGACCCCTAGGTGGCAGCGCACCTCATGAAACCTCCACCACTGTAACAACAACACCCCTCCAATTTCAAAACCCTCTCAATTGTCCTCGCTTTTATTTGCTCCGCAGGCCAGCGAACCTGGACGACAGAGTGTCCGAACACTCGATAAGTTATGATCAGCTGCCCCGGCTCTCGCTCCCGCCCTTTAAACAGCAGCTTGATAGGATCTGTGAGGCGCGCTGGGCATGTATAGTGTTACTCTCATCAAAGGGGACTGAATGGGGGTGAATGGAGGATGATGTGTGTACTGCCTCTGCTTAGTGGAGGCATTTCCAGCTGGCGCCAGGGCAGAGGAAACCCACTGAGACACACAACAACACACACAGACACAGGGGTCAGCCTGGATTCACCCTCCTCCTCCTCCACCACCACCTCCTCCATGCCTCTTGGCCTCCTCCGCCTCCTCTTCTTCTACCCAAACCCTCACCCCCCGCCTTCCCTTCCCAGGCCTGGCCGCCTCTCATCTGCTCCTTCTCTCTTGTTCATCTTTTCGTCTGCTTCTCTCTGCTGTCTCCTTTTCTCTGTCTCACTTTCTCTCTTCTTATTTATTAGACCTCTGAGAATTACTTTTACAAATGCTCTGAAGAGAAGTTCTCTGATGAGGGAGAGAAAAAAAAAAAGACATTTATTGATACAGGCAACCTAAGTTTCTCTGCCTCATCATTTTTGTCGTGTTCTTAGGAAGAATGAGTTGAGGCTGTTACCAGTCCCAGTACCTTTAATATAAACCAAAATTAAAAGTAAGTAAGCAAGTAAAGAGTAAGTTAAAGTAGAACTCATTTATAGTTTCTTTTGTATGCAATCTGCTTCTTGTCATGTGAAATGCATTATCATGTGTGCCTGTATAGATGCTGTTAAAACGCTCATCTGGACGGTTCATTTTGTTTTAAAATCCTGTTAAAAAAATTCCTGCATGAGTCAACAGCTTAATCTTTTAATTTTACTCAGTGACATGTGTTACTGTCAGATTCTAATTTACAAAAGAACATTCTTATTTTGAAGATTTGTAAAAACAGATATCTCCATTATTTTTCTATTTAAAAAATACAAAAGCCCAGTTCACCCTTTTCGAGAGTATTTTTGAAAACAGTGTTTTGAAAAGTATTTTTCAGCCATAAAGACTGAACACTGATCTATCTGAATATCTTCACCCTGGAGGGAGTCTCGGCCTCAAAAGGTTACTTTTCAGCTACCTGAAACACAGTTTACATGTATTACAGGTCAAAACACATAGAAAAAGTTATGTTTTAAGAAGCACCTGTGTAGGTGTCACACTCTTTTGCCCTCAAGAAAATTATAAACAAACTGGTGTTGGTTTATTCAGTTTAAAAATGGCTTTATCTGTTTCTTCAAATATATATATATATATATACAGGGTGGAATAATTGGAAATCAAATGCTTGGATCAGGAAGGTACAAAGAAAACATAAATGGAATGTAGAGCAGAACAAGAAGGTGCAAGGAAAGACTGCGAACAAAATCAATAACATTTTATTTGTGTTGTTTGCACCCCTGAAAAATGCTGAAGGCTAAATCTTCTACAGTTCCAACACTGCTTCAGCTAACATGCTATTCATGATGACAGATGCATTTTTTTTTCTTTAAACTCAGAAAGTGTCTCCTCACACATCTTTTTCTGTACTGCAAGTTAGATCTATTCCAAAAAACTAAACTCTGGAGCACTCGTATATTTAAGAGTATTTTTAGGTCATAGTGATAATAATGATAATGACAATAAGTTTAATTCTTAAACACAAAAGTTTTACAGTTTTTGAAAATACACTTGTCATGACCTATCAAAAACCATGACAAAAAACAGAATATGGTATTAAAGCAGGAAAACCAACCACTTATTTGGAACAAACGCCAAAAACTAAGGAGATGAAGTGCTGTGAGGTACTCAGTAAGTCGGAGGTGTAGATGTACATGCAATAAAAAGCAATCATGAATGAGTGTTGCATGGTAAAAACAGAAAAGACATGGAAATGGAGCATGGAGCATAGAGAACATTTTCCTCTTTCCCCTCTCCCATCAGAGCGCAAGAGGGGTGCACTCTCATACTGGGAGCTCTGGGCTCTGTGTTCCCAATAAACGACGACCTGACCACACCTGCTGGGCACCTGCAACCAAACACCAGCCCGGCAGCCAGAGGAGAGGAGGCCGTCGCACGCTTATTCACTTCCTTACCACAGTTTTCTGAGGGTGGTATCAATCATTTCACACACAACCAGCAATTCCAGCCAGTCATTGCTAACTAAACTCCTCATCGAGATGTTATTTATGGATTTTGTTTCTCTGTCATCGCATCAAGTCTAAGACTACACAGTTATTTAATGCCGCAATTATCCAAGCCTAAAGACTACAATAATAAGATGCATTTTGATTACCTCGGCAGCCTTTATGTCTACATATTTCTGCATCATGACATGCGGGGAATATTATTCCTGGCCTCTACGAGTCAAGTAATGTTCATAAGAAACTGTTTTACACATTTATAATAAGTTCTACAACATCATGTCCTTATTGCAATGAATAGTGGGTAATTCAATCAGTGGTCCCATGTGGACTGGATGAATTGTGAGTCTGGACGGCCCTCAGCACCCTCAGAGTTCCAGTGAACGTGCCCAAAGTTCGGATAGTTGGACGCAGTCAAAAAGATCATCGCCATTAAGATCACTCCGTTGTTCAGATTCATCTTTGACGGTGCCAGTGCATAACCACGGTGAAGTGCTGTGGTGCAGGGGCATACACCAAGCAACAACTTATGGAAGGTGGAGACAGGAACTCCAGATGTCACAGTTCAAAATTCCTAAGCCATGAAAACAATCACTCAGTCCACAAAGTTTTAACTTTTTCTTATAGCTTGCTAGAGCACAGAAAAGCACTAGGATGACAAGCTTGCACCTCCAACAGTATGGCGGTTTTATAATAATGGAACTGTGGGTGGATTATGAGGTCGCGGTGTGTAAAAGAATCTTCTCATCCGGCTCTCCGCAGGGACGAGAACAAGAGTGTTTCCCAAGATGCTCTCTCCTCTTGGTTTTCATCTCTTTCTTCCGCCCACATCTACCCATCTTTGTTTTGCATTTTGTGAAATGCTGACGCAGCTTCAGACGTAGCTGCATCATAACACCTCCTGTCTGATCAGCTGCAGATGCACAGGAAGAGGAAGAAGAGCAGCGAGACAGTACTGACATCACCACAAAGCTTCCTTCTGTCTCTTTCTCTCTCCAACATGTGAGTGACATCAGGGCGTAGACAAATTCAACCCTGGTCGGACAAAAATTAATCTTGGCACGGCCCTCCCTGCCTCCTAGTCTTGTGAAGGGGGGACCCCGAACAGTCAGGACAAATTAAAAAGCCAACCTGCTATTTTACTGTTCAGATCTGTTGATGCTATAAAGCAGGAAAATGGGGCTTGGCGGCCTTAACATAACTACTCGGCTGATTTTACGTGATTTTCCCCCGGCCCTGAATCTAAGCCTTTTTGGCACAACATGCCATACCTTGACCAAGCATGGGACCTGTAAATGCCCTAATAAATATGTTTTAACACTTTATTTAGTTCCATGCCCTGGGCCAACTGCTTCTAAAGTATGTCACCCAGTAACAGAGGGGAGAAGAAAAACCCTAAAGGCTAAACAAGGCGTAATGTAGATTTAATTAACAAGCTAGGCATGGGCTCACACACACACACACACACTCAGTCACACGCACACAACCACGCATGCACGCACGCACACACATTAAGGTATAAACACACACACACGGACACAGAAGCACAACGATGCAAAAAGAAAATAATTAAAACACACATTACTGTATGTTAATGACTTCATAGTCACACACACACTTCTAACAAGGCAGCATGCGCACACACACACACACACACACACACACACACACATAAACTTGAAGCCACACATCCCTGGGTTTGGAGCGATGGTGTGAAAATATGTGAGCGTAAATGAGATGCAGACAGGCTCACAGCAGTGAAGCCTGCAGAGGCAGAGAGAGGATGTGGCTTGGCTTTGAATTGCTAAACTAAAGTTTGAGGAGGAAGGAATCATATTTTGAATTCTGCGCATACTGATCGTCTCTGAGCAGCAGAGCGTAAACGGAGCCGCACTTTTTTTTCTGCTCACTTTGGATTAGATATTTTTTTAAACATAGAAGTGAAGGAGATATTCAAATCATCTACTTAAGTAGAAGCACTAGATTGTGAAAAAAATAAAAAATACAGAATCTTTCAAGTAAAAGACGGGCATTTAAAATGTTCCCCAAAGTGCACAAGTAGCATACAGGCCTTTGTCATTGGTAACACTCAAAAATAAATGTTACTTGAGAACGATTGACAATTCACAAGATAACTGGTATTTAGAGGAACTAATGAATTCACGATTATATCATAGTAATATATGTTGAAATTTTGAGGTGAAAACATGCTCTCAGTGAAATTCACCTTAACTTCGTTTATTATGTGTTTGGTCTGTTCTTGTCAAATGAATAACATTCATTATACAAGAGTAGGTAGGTGGAGAGAGAGTCTGTATAAGCATTAATGTCGGTCGTTTCAATGTGATTTTGCACAGCAGTAGTAAATGAAGGAGCCACACACTACCCAGCTAACAGTTAACTGTTACTGCAGCTTCCTCCTCTTCATTTTCTGTTGTATGGCGGCTGATGAACAGTGTTAAGGTGTGTTACCGATACCCACTTTGAAAAAGTGTGAACTGAAAGAAACAGAAACAATTGACGAAGTGCCTGATTGTTTACACAATATTATTACATCTATTGTTAACACAATATCAGTATTTAATTTTTTGAATGTTGTCAACACCAGTTATCTGTAGCATTCATAATTAAATCCTTACATATGTCAAGTAAGGTTTCATTAATTGTTCCCAATTGTTGCATGGTAATCTTTCCCTATCTTACTGATAAATAATGCTGTTCTAATATGTATTATCAATGATGCTTTAATGTTTATGCATTTTACTGTTATTGCAGGTTGAGTATGAGATAATTCCAACTATTTAATGTGATGTTGGATACTTTTTGGAAAGTTTTTCCTTTATTTGAAAATGTTACTGTCAGACAGGACGTGTGGGGAGAGACAGACGGGGACTGACGTGCAGCAAAGATCCCCGGCTGGAATTTAACCAGCAATATTACAGTTATAAAGCATGCGCAGTAACCATTCAGCGACCGAGGTGCCCCTCTCCACCACACATTAAAGGAAATGTTGTATATTTTTACTCAACAACACGTATTTCACAACTCTGGTCCCTAGTTAGAGTAAACATATTAAAAATGTTTATACAGAAGTTACCATCACACTCGTCACTTTATTATAACAATCATTAACAAAAGGTACATTTCTAGTTCATTACACTTTAGTTAATAGTTTTTTTTGTAGTTAATAAACAGCAACTGCTTTATTAACCATTTCTTAAGCATTGTAAAGGTTAATAAGGCTATCTAAATAATAATTATACAGTATCTACTAACCTTTTATAAAGTATGACAAACATCAGTCGGAACTTTTAAATGATAAATAAAGTTCAATAAAGCATTTTTCATTGTTTGTTAACTGTGAATTAACTATTAATTAAAGTTTAATTAACTAGTTTAAAAATGCATTTCAAACATTTCATGGCTTTAATGATAATAATCTAATTATAGATTATACATAATAATATAAAGCAGTTTTAGCAGTTTTAGTTTTAATAATTCAAATATATAATGGATTACTTTCAAAGTGTGATATTACCACTTTTCCTAAAGTAGAGGACCTGAGTGCTTCTTTGAGCTCTCAATAAACTTGGTGAAGTAAATATTCAAGTATTCATTTTCTCATGAAATCTAGAAAGTAGCACAAAAAAGACACCAAATTGCACTTAAGTACAGTAAAAGTACTGCAATATATTTGACCCCTGCATTTATCTGAAATGTTACTTAAACGTATGATTCAATATAAAGAGATGAGATGTTGATGAGCTTACAGTGTGTAAAAAAATACGCCTTATGAATATTTGCTGATCAATCCGCCTACGTTTCATCGTTGATTAAGGTCATCGACAGAGAACTCAACACCTCAGTCATTTATTTCCATTCAGACGTCAGAGCAGACTGGTCTGATGTGGACGTTTGGCGCTTGAACCCGAAGGAACAAGCTGTGCTGTGATCTCACATTCCTCCTGCTTACATGAACAGTTTTGTTCCAACATCAGAAATCTGGCATTTTGAACAAAAAGTGACTCTATACAGTCAAAGATACACAAAAAGGAAAGTTGTCTTAAAGTGAGTGACGGCAGATAATCACAAGATTTGTCAGAGGGTTATTTAAGATGACAGCTGACAGTCGCAACTTAAGGAAAAACATTTGCTTCATTGTTTTCTGTCCTTTAAAAACAGATGTATGATGAAATAGAAAACAACTCAGATTTGCCAGATTTGCCAGACACCAAATAATATACACGTAAATACTCTATTAATTAAATAAATATAAACATGTGAAGATAATAGAAGCTCGTAAGGTAGAACACTATAAGCATTAATCTACTGCATGATTAGAGCAGCTACTTCTTACATTCATGATGAGTTACCCCTTGTGGTTACACTGTACATGTTCATTTACATTACAGAATACTTACAGCGACATGAATCAAAACCAACATTAGGGAACAAAACTCAGATGGCGAACAGTTTTTTACAATTAGCTTACAATCATGATATCAATCATTTAGATTGTTTGTAGTAATACATTAAAAGCTCTCAAGTTTATCCATAATTACAGTCAGTAGCTCACATTATGAAGAATTGCTCAGTGGCTTCAGAAAGTGTTCACTTGTTGCTCACTCTACTGAATTTTATGTATTTGTTCAAAATAATTGAACTGTTTTGACAATTACTCCAACACATAATTACCCACAATGACATTGAGAAGACAAAAAACACTAATAGTGAATAATGAATGTGGTTTTAACTGTTTTGATGCTTTCCAAAGCCACTGTGTGATTCTGATTTAAAACAGCGAGCACACTTGTGGTTTGTGGAGTTAAAGTGCAAAAACACACGTTCCTATGACTTTAGCTGCAGATGCACACAGAACTGCAATTTACAGTTCGAGATAAGAAGATGTGGACTCAACTCATTTCGGCCCATATTTAAAACATTCTATTATAGTTTGTCTTTTGTCTTACTGGTTAAACTATGAGCACATTCGCTGATGATTTCATACGTTCTCCTCTAAAACTAAATGAATAGACGGCGAGATAATGAGATGGAGTGTTGAGGAGAAACTCATGATCTCATTAAAAACTTGTTATCTTCACTTCGCACTCCGAGCAATCGCTTCTCTTCTTTCACCTTCGATTTTCTCACACAAGTACACAAAAGTGTGCTCACACACACACACATACACACAAACACACAGTGCACATGACTGTAAATATGTATACAGTATATATGTTCTCATATGCATTAGAGCATCTTCAGCGTACTGTTTTTACACACACACACACACACACACACACACGCACGCGCGCACACACACACACACACACACACACACACACACACACAGACGCACACACAAACATGCAGATGGCAGAGTTTAGTCATGATTCGGTAACACTGTAAAAGTCAGGCACATTCTCCAACACTTTAATAACATTCCTGCCTCCAACCTCAACAACTCACCACACACACACACACACGCACACACACACACCCACACGCACGCACGCACACACACGCACACACACGCACACACACACACACACACACACACACACACACACACACACACACACACACACACACACACACACACACACTACCACAGTTGAGTATCAGCCTGTTTTTTTAAATATGAACTGAATGTACCTGCATTGAAAAAACGAGTTAAATTGTGGTTTACATTTTCGGTAGATGTACAGACACCTTCCAGGTTTTGAAGCACCAAGTGATATATTGGCCTGTGCAAGGAAAAGGGGAAATAAATCCTGAACACACACACACAGACAGTTGAAAAATAACCTAAACTACCGCCCCATCATCATTTCCCTCTACTCCTTCACTCCTCGCCTTCCAGTGCTCCTTTCAGCGGCTCGCTGCCTTGTTTGGCCAGCTCAGCCTCCTTCATAGCGGTGATGACTGGTAACCATGGTGGTGGCAGCTCAGGCCCCGTCCTCTTGACCTGGTTGAGGTGGCTGAGGGCCGCATACAGCCCCCTGTTGGCGCTGCTGTGGAAGCCTGGCTCCTGCTGCTGTTGCTGCTCTGTGTAGTACATCTCCAGAGCCACCGGGGTGCAGTGCTTCTGCTGTTAGAGACGAAAATATCTTTGTCTAAATTTGGCAATTTAAATTCGATGACAAAGTACTGCGATGTGACATTGAAATTATTATTATTTCTAATGATAATTACTGACAGTCTTGTCTGGGACGCCTTTGGTGAGTTTAAGTGAAATTAATGTTTTAACAAAATTGATGGCGTCAAACTCTGTCAAAATCTATTTTACTCTAAAGGGGACCATTAATCCATAATGAACCTCATACTGTACTGAAGCAGACTTGAAACTAGCGACTGAGACCATGAACTCACTAGGAAACTGTTCACAGAGGTAATAAATCAAATGAGAAGTAGGGTCATTTTCTCAGAAGCTTGCATACAATACATACTGCTCAAAGTATCACAGGTTTTAGTTGAACTCGATCATATTTCACAGAGTATATGTTTTCTGGTCTTCCTTCTAATGTCCTCCGACTGCTCTGCCTCAACTCTGTGATTTACGGAGTTTCCTGAAAGCAACCTGTAACTGCTGCATACGGTAGTTACAAGTTAGCTCCAAGGACGTTACATTAAAACCTGGATACAATGTTGGAGGAAGGACACAATTCATTCTGAAGAAAGCTACTCAGTGGTGCATGAAGCCAAAAAAACTTCCAAAGGGACAAAATTACCCAGAATTACCCAGAAAGACCATAGAGACAGTAGAGACTTCCGCCAACCAAGCTGACTAACTTCCGGTTTAATGCTTGGTTAACTTGAATAGTGATAAAATTATTTAATCCAGATTTTATTGGACCGAATGGCTCAGATTATGACACTAAAACATTTTTTTACAGCCACAGTGCATCACATGATGTTGTTATTACACTATTTGGCCACTACGAAAGTTGGCTTCAAAGCCTGTTGCTCTTCCTGGGGGCTCGGTTAGCTCTGTTAGCTGACTCCGCTCAAAGAATCGCCGGGGAATGTTGGTCTTTCGTCTGTGACAGCGGTGTAAGAGACAGTGTGGGTGAATTAAATCCAACCAACTGAACGTCCAGCCTGTTAATGTTGTGTTTCTATAAAAGGCCCACCGAGTTGTGTTGATGACCTTCAAATGTGTTTCTCGACGGAGGATCCACTACCTGACCCTCCCTCACAGTGAGGAGCCCAACCTCTCAAAAGCCCAGCAGTGACTACGTCTCCCTCCATCCTCGCTCCTCTTTTTATGTCTCCAACAACGCATTAGCAGTAAAAAATGCTGAAAGCAACTGTAACCGGCAGAAACTTCAAAAGCCTTGCCGGAAGGTCCCCCCCTCCCCCTTCCCTTCCTCGCTTCCCCCCTCACTGTTAAGCCTTTAATCACAGTTTAGTCACGCTCAGCCCTAATTAAAGACCCCTCCGATTCACAGGCGGGCGTCCCAATCTCTGCCTGACCAGAAAGCGGGCTCGGTCGCCCCCTCCTTCTACCACTCTCTCCGTCTCTCTCATACTCCCTCATTTTCCTACGCAAGACGGACTCTTTAACTAACATGTGTGGCAGTGCCGGCTCGCTACACGATGCCTCCAAGGTGTCGTTTGGAGATAATGAGTTTGCGTTTCCAGCCCCAGTTTTCAGAGAATCCTACTCAAGTGACTGATGAGCGGGTGTGCCGAGAAACAAAGCGCCAGCTGAATTGTAGACTGAGTAAGTTCCCTTTAAGTGGGTGTCACACAGACTAATACAGCCTGAGTAATGCAATAAGAAGTCTGTGATATCCAAGGACGAGACTCTGATATGAGCAGCTTCTGCTGGTCTGTGCTGTACCGCAGGAAGATGATGGCCGAGATATTTAGCTGTTCTGTCTCTCCCTAAATGATGAAAATCCACTTGTGGATGTGTGTGTGTGTGTGTGTGTGTGTGTGTGTGTGTGTGTGTGTGTGTGTTCCTACCTTCAGGATGAAACCCTCTGGGCAGGTAAGTTGATCATACCACATGGCTTTGTACATGAGCAGAAGGAGCAGGCTGGTCAGGAAGGCCAAAGTGATGAAGATCAGACCTGTGATCTAAGCAACAGACACACACACACACGCACACACACAAAATACATATATGGTAGCACTTCAGCGACAAGCATCATCAGCACCTAAAGTCTAAGACTGCTGATATATCCTTGTTACAAATTCCATTAAAAGACAGGATCCAGTGTTAGTCTGTCTCTCAGTACTTTCTAACTTTCCCACCCAGCCACGGGTTCCTACCGAAGGAGACTTTAATGTTTAACAAAGGCTAAATAATTTCCGAAAACAGCTGGACTCCGTAGTTGTTAAGCAAAACTTACTCTAACAGCAGAACGCAGCACATCAGGGGATTAATACACATTTGCTACTTACAGTTTTTCCCAGTTGTTTAAACATGATTCCTGAAACTACAGCTCATTTTCTCAAAAATCTAAACACAACACTGAGATCACCTTTTTGTACAAAGGCTGCACACCTCTTGCAAAATGAAACAAATGAATACATCTAAAACACGACCATTAAAATACTTCCAGCCTTGTGACGCCATGACAGAAATTGTGTAGAAACTGTTTCCTTTTTCACCCTTTTTATTGTAAGTGTTCCTGCTGAAGTCTCCTCATTCTCAAACTTACAGACATGGACGCACATCTTGTCCTGAGCTTACCACTAACAACACGCTGTCTGCCCATGACATGTAACGACAGCACATGTGTGTCTACTCTGCTGTCTCGCAAAATGCCAGCTGCTGTCGGTCCAGCACAGATATGGCCCTCCAGCCCTTTAAAACCAAAAGGAGCATTTCTGAGTCTTTTTTTTTTTTCTTAATTATACAAAACACTTAAGACTAGATTGAAGAAATACATTGACACTACTCTAAGCTGCATTGAGAAAATTAATGTGATTTCACTTGGACTTTAATTGTTTTTGGACAAGAATGGAGCTCAACTGCACAGAGGAGTACAGCTTTGGAAACACAGCCAATACTTGTAAGTGTGATTGATCCATTGCTGTCTTTTCGCTGGGATTGTTGACAAGAAAAATACAGAATATCACCACACTTATCTATTAATGAGAACTGGAGCAGAGTGTCCGTTGCTGTACCTTGGCTTTATCTGAAACATCACTGTAGAAGTTGATATTCAGCTTCTTGATGCTGGGCACATACAGCTTGTTCTTCTTCTGCTGCTGCAGCTGATATTGTGTCGACGTCTTCACAATGACCTGAAACACCAGAAACAACGCTCTGTCACTGTGACTCGAATCATGGTTGATGGATGATGTTGTCCTCCGTGTTCAGCTCAGGTTCAGCGATCCTGCTTCCACTGAAAAGTATTGTCCTGCACGTCTAAAAATACACGAGAGTCATTTGAAAAATCAGCCAGTTTTAACTGATGCCTTTAAAAGACATCTGGAAGCTGCAAAGTGTTTTTCATGTTAATGCTTCAGCAACATCTAATCAGCCTGTGGAACATCCTGTGCTGAGTGCGTTTCATCCGACCAGAATATGACTGTGTGTGGAGTATCATGCATTCAAAGAGGTACGTGAATTGTGTGGGCAGCAGGTACAACAGCCTCCTGAGCTCCTGTACCCACATTAATGATGTCTGTGCAGACGTGTAATCTGTTGGCTATTTCTGTCACGCTGTAATGCACGTTATGTTGTGGTCGGCTGGCAACTTAGAAACGCAGTATTTCAGAGAAAAACTAACATAACAGGGCGGAATTGTAAACAGACTCGCAAACACAGACCTAACAGGCCGTACTTACCTTTTCCGCGAATGGCTGCTGGAGCTGGCTGACCTCCAGGGGTGTGATGAGGGGGATGTTATCAAAGCCGTCGTCCGCAGATGGCTGCTTCTCCAGCTTATCAGACAGATTACTTCCAAGCTTCACCATGGCTGCTCGGGTGCACGAAAATGCCTGGATGGATCTGGAGAGCAGGGAGAGACAGCTCTGGTCAGACTGACTGACTGTTTGCTTTGTAACCATGTGACAGCACGACTAGTAGCTCCTGCCAGGACCTGAAGGAACGTGGAGAAGATGAAAGTGTGATGAGGAAACACACAACAGGACAAGTGTAATGTAGAACAAAAAATGTGGCCACAGAGTTCTGTTTTTTTGTTTGTTTGTGAAATGTATCAACAAGTATCGGTTCATGGACGTGATTGACATTGATCACCAAATGCCTGCAAAACTACAGACATTCCCATCAGCCTCAGCTGTACTTTGTGTTTCCTGCTAATTAGCAAATGATAGCATGCTAACACACTAAACTAAAGCCATATCTACACTTGCACTTTTACCCTGAAATTCTCTGGACATAGCCCTGAGGATCTGCATGTGTTGATGCAAATGTCCAAATCAGTTAAAGCAGATGTTAACCAGACTATAAATTGCTCTGCAGTTCACTTGTACATAGTCTTTGTAATGTCCAGTGGAGCCCATGTGTAAATAGAGCAGGTCATTGTCAAGAGGATTCACAGTGAGTGAGTGAGCACATTGATGACGTCGCACACAATGTAGCGGCTTCGGACTCTTTTTCGCCTGCATGTGTGTTGCTTTCCATCCTTTTGTTGATATTGTGGATCCATCCAGTTAAATTCAGGACATGCAGTCATCATTACTGGTGAGTCTTTCTCCTCGTCCTCTTCCTGCACGCTGTATTTCCAGAAGGTGAGAATGCGTCTGACAAGGACAATCTCCTGTTGTGTTCTGCATGTTTTCAAGAGCAACTGCGGACAATGCCCAGACCTGATCCTTAGTCCAGACAGTGTGTATCTATTGATTGTTTTGGTGTAAGTCACTAAGTTTTTAAGAAGTGCCTTTTCTTGAATGTACTGGAACTACATGGCATTCGGCTTGTGGTGCTTAAAGTGCCAAAAAAATTAATTTGAAAAACTCAGCAGCAAGGTTTTTCCATAGAAATTACGATCCATGCGCTCAACCTACAGACCAACATACAGAGGGAAGTGTGCATCTACTCATGGACGAGAAGATAGCTAACTAAGCTAACCATGCTAGCTAACATTACAGCTCATCCAAGTAGGATGCCATTAATGTTTACATCCCGCTCTGTCACAAGTACAAGCCTCTCGTCCATGAGTAGCTGCACATTTCTTTCTACAGTAGAAAGATTTGATGCTGCTTTTTAGTTTTATCACATGTATTATATTAGCACCCCAAACCGAGTACCATCTAGTTCCATTGTAACTGAGAAAAAGCAGACGTCTCTGCAGCTGATGTCTCCAAAACACATCAGCTCACACCAAAACACTCTAGACAGGTAAATACCAAAACAGGGAAGAGGTTAATTTTTATTTTTGAGTCTCTTGAAGATGGTGAACACAGTAAACAGGGTGTTCCACCTGCTAATGCCACGACATTGTTCGCGTGAGTATGTTAGCATGCTGATATTAGCATTTAGCTCACAGGTCTACTGTAAAGTCGCTGGTTTACCTGTCAATCTTGTTAGCTTGCGAATCAAATAAAACATTATAAATATAATCTATGTGTTTATTCATATTCTCATAAAACCAAAGTGTGAAAACAACAGTCTGTTGTTTTACAGTAGGTCAAGTGTTGGATTATTTCTTGGCTGGAAGCAGTGACTTTCTAGTGACTTTCACCGCTCGCAGTAGCTTAGTTTTTATGAAAACGTCAAATTATTCCTTTAATGACTGATTAATTCAGTGAGGTTAGAGTGGAATTATAACTATGTGGTTTTAATGGGGGATTATCTAAATGACTTCAGTCTTTTGTATTTGCAACCGTCCTCACAGGGAAGCCTTCCTGCGGCTTATCCAACCCAAGTAAACATGTTTCATAACTGCAGGGTATGATTAAGCTTGTGTATCTCAGCACCATCGCTCCCTCCAAACTCTTATCTGTAGTGTTTATAATCGAGATATAAATCTAACGCGCCATCAACACAGCCCTGAACACCTCTGCCCTGCGATAATGATTCTATTCTCTGTCCTCGATCACCTAAATGTGGAGGGAAGAGGTGAGGACCCACTTATCTCATTCACACGGTGCAACACAACACCTTCCCTCAGCCAAGGACCCCACGGGCCCCGCTGACGCCAGCGACTCACAATGATGATACACGCAGCAGGAGGCTAAGAGCTCCGGTATTTATGCTGCAGGAGAAATCCCTGATGCACAGGAAATGTGTTCCTGATAAAGGAAACACAGGATCATGAGGCCACCGGACACATCAGCTGTAAATGGATTGTCTGCTGAAGAGGGAAGTGGGAACATTGTGTGATAACACTGATAAACTATATGTTTTCACTTCAGGCTCTTTATTAAACATTTCCAACAGCGTCGCAGGACCACTGGTGCAAAATAACTACCCCTAAATTGAGTAAAAGAGCAGCAGTCTGTTCATATTGTGACAGTTAAAGAGCAGCTTTTGTCATGGGGATCTTGAGCGTTACTCAAGTCGTTGGTGTCCTTGGTGTGTGGGCAGCTAAAGTGGTCATCTGCGCTTCTGACCACCATGTTTCCCTCCCCACAGTTAGAGCAAAGTGTGGGTACGATGAATCATCCTGAATCTGTGATTAACAAATGAGCCGGGTGTCGCTGTCAAACGCTCCCACTCTGTGGCAGGAAATGCATCCAGCAGCTCCACCAGAGCTGCGAATGGCATCTCTTAAATGCACACTCTAAATCCACTGTAAAGCCTGTTTGCCCCAGAATTACGGCACAATCTGATATTACATTTATCCACTGGCAGGACAGGGAGGAGGCAGCTTTCTGGAGGTTAAGACGTGCTGAGTTTTGCGAAAAAATAAAAATAAAAAGGTATGAGTGGGCTGTTTTAAGCGTGCGTGCCTCTCAAGTTCTTCAGGGTTCACTTGTCATGCATAGCCCCAAGTTGCTGCATTGAAGACAGCTGCGACAAGATGTACAGTACTGGGCAGTGTAGCCTGAGATAAATAGATAGACAGACAGATAGATAGATAGATAGATAGATAGATAGATAGATAGATAGATAGAAGCAGATTACAATTTCCAATCTAATTATATATCTTAAATTAAAAATGAATACATTTCTCTTTTTTGCATACTTGGATGATCATAAATCTAACACTGTGAATGTTCTACGAGGTGAGCCTTGTTTTTAATGACTTGCAGACTTCATTAAGGCAACCTGAAGCTACAAGGACTTATTAATAAATGCGTATTTTTTTTTTTTATTTAAGCCTATTTATGTAAGGCGGAGGTAGGGCACATTAACAGCGCCCGCCACACGGACACACAGCCTAACTGGCATACAAATACAGATGTGACGCCTGTCCATTCATTCCTTAAAGCACATTAATGAATTACCTGCGCAAAAACACACTTCACCGTGTGAGGTAACAGCTCGTGTATGGATTCACAGCCCGTGTGTAGATGGAAAAACCCGCAGCGGCACAGGCTCTCCTCACCCGCAAACACACAACAGACAAATACACACAGACATACTGGAGGTAGAAAAAGAGGAGATAAACTTACAGTGATTTTCGGTGCTGTCCTGTCGCCCGTGTGTGTGTGTGTGTGTCGATGGGATCGGACCACACTGATGCTGACGGGGACTCGGTGTGAACGCCGGTTGCCGTGGTGATGTGTGATTCACGGCAGGACTGCGCATGTAATTCAGCCCGGAGCGGCTCCGTCCCTCAGTCCGTCCGTCCCTCGGTCCTCCGGAGGAAAACTGGCAGCTCAGCAGCCTGAGTGAATGAATGCGCGTCTGAGCTGATCAGGAAATTCTGCTTGGGAAGAAAGAAGAAGAAGAAGAAGAAGAAGAAGAAGAAGAAGAATAAGAAGGAGGAGGAAAAAAGAAACCCCAGTCCGATTCATATCTCGGTTTATCTGAGTGTTTGTCATCAGTGTGGTGAGGCAGCAGGGCCCCGAGGACTCTCGGTCTGGAGCGGAAACACGCAGTGTGAATTATAAACCGCACAGTTATTCAATAGCTGCAAAAACGATTGGATTTGCATTTGAAACACATGACTAATCGATCGATGAAAGACAAGCAATTATAAAAGCAAACATCGATGAATAGCAGCAGCCACATGCAGCATTAAGCCACGGATTATCATCCAAACTAAACTTGAGTCATCTACACTTATTCTGCAGTTATTCACTTATTTTAGGATTTTGCGTTTTTCTGAAAGTTAACACTTCATAATGACCACAATTTAAAAAAAAAACGATCAATTTATTAATAATTCAAATGTAGTTTTTAGTTATTTCCCAGCTAACAAACAATAAAAATGCTCTCTTAGTCTCTTATTGAGCAGTTGTTTATTATGAAGATGCAACTGATGAATACTTTAATAAACACTGTGTAGTTCATCTGTAAACATCACCTGAACGGCCATTTTGAAGTTGACGTTTACAAACCTTTACAATTGCTTATAATGATATTAAATGTAATAAATGTTTTTATAAAGGTTGTCCTTGTTTGTAAACAGTGAAATAACTATTACCGGAAGTTGAACTGACTATAAATGTACCTTTTATAAATGATGGTTGTTAAAACGTGTCACCTTGTTCTCTCAAAGTTAGACAAAAACATTTTTCCACACTACAGGAGAGCATCCCGTGTGTGTGTGTTCAGTGTCTGCTGACCTCAGGGGTGGAATTAAAACTACAGGACATTTATCCCTGGGTAGATTTGATGTGTTTCTACTAGACTGGAGTATTTCTGTTTACTCTTACTGTTGCTCCACTACATTTGGTTTGTGCTCTTTACTGGACTACATTTATTTGACGGCTGTAACTGACTCCGGAAACACTCAGTAAATGTTGGGTCTCTGTGAATGAATGAATCAAAATGTAGGTTTAGACTGAAGAGTGTCGTGTGATAACTTTTCTTGTGAACTGACACCATACAAACAAAACTGACGGGACTTGACTTCTCATTTATCAATGTATAAACACTGAATAGAAAATAGTTAACAACTATAACTTGAATTTATATTATTACAACTAACTGATTCTCGATTTTGTTTATATAACAGCTGGTGCCCAGAAGAGGAGTTAGTTGCGGACAAATACATGAGTAAACATATATATCTGCTTACATAACTAAAGTGTGTTTTAAACCATTCATGACATGTTAATATACTGCTTACAAATGGTAAACATGGTGACTTAACATCAAGTGTTGCCCCGGCTGCTTTGCAGATTAACATTTTTACAAACAAAACTTGTGATTAACTTGGTGCCGGACCCCAAAAAAACCCAGTTAGACAGTTCCAAAAAAGAGATGATGGGGCAGCATATTTCAAATTTCCAAGTCAAAGAGGACATAACACTCACATTTCACTTGTTTATTTGGCTCACATCACATTAGATTATAGAATAAAACAATGGATTATCTGTTGTGATGTGAGTCAAATAAACATGTGAAATGTGAGTGTTTCGCCCTCTTTGACTTGGAAATGTTTCCGCTAAGAATCCCATTGTTGAAGCACAACCTTCTTTTTCAATTCAACATGATTAACTTACACAGCACAATGACACAACGGTTTATTTAAAGTACTGTAGTTTAAATTCCGCTCACATGTTCATCCGTCAGTAATACAGCTTTCAAAAACGTAACCATGCTGCATGATGAGAGCTTGTTGTTACGAGAACCTCGGGGCTTTTTAAGCAGAATAACGAACCGAGTGCTTCAACTGGAGAATTTTACATTAAGGTATAACTGTAATTAAAAGACCTCAAATGTTCTTCCACCACTGGCTGAAAATGTTGTGTGAAATATTTAAACCAAAGCTGCTGTGAATTTGTAACTATCATTCTTTATGCACTGTGTGTTATTTTATACTTTACCCAATTTAAAAAGGAACTCCTCCAGCTCCAGAGGTTTGTAATGATGGACAGAGGGCCAGGGAGCAGCAGACAGATACAGATATGCTGCGACCTGGATGACCTGAGGACTCTTCAAAGACATATAGGAGCATTTGTGTATTTCTGGCTTATTGACTCTTGAATCAAAGACGTCCTACTGTGAGGAGGAGTTAGGTGGAGCAGCTTCCTGAGGGGTGTTTTGATCCATGGTGATGTGGTTCACTTCTCCCAGCGAAGGTGAGGAGGAGGTGATATGCAGAGGTGTGTGTCAGAGAGAAAGACAGAGATACTTTTGAGTATTTAGTCCTCCCCGAGTGAGTGTGAGTGTAAAACAAGAGTGTGTTTGAGAGAGAAAGCACAGAGCGACGTATTGGAGAATGAGTGGGAAGAAGGAGCCAGGCTTGTCTGCAGATTTAGATCAACCTTTTCATGGAAGGAGGACCCATGCTGTTTTCCTCTTTGGCCGTGGCTGACTGTATGAATTCATTATGCCTTTAGTGGAGCACTCGTCCAAAAATCGGCAGTGAAACCCCCCGCGCCCCCCTGCAGACCCATCAATTGGGCCTACATTTATTATTTTGACCTTTCCTTTGCGGGGGAGTGACATCAAAGTGGATCCTCCACTCGTTGCTCTGGAAGGAGACGGAGGTGTCATCCTCACAGTGTGAGAGGCAGACTGCCGGCCTGCGCGGGTTTTGTTGTGAGTGAAGAAGAGAGACGGAGTCTGGGTCAGCGTAATTAAAATGAGAATCAATTAGGCTGCAGTGAATGGAGGAAAAAGTGGGGGAAACCAGGCGTGATGAATGTTTGTTTGTGTTTGCACAAATGTGTTTACAGACCTTGGTGGCATTCTGAGGATTTGATCATTTCACTTATACAAAGTTGGTGTCTTAAACAAACATTACTCTGACTTTAGCTTTACACAAACATGATCAGTACTCTTTATATTTAAAAAATGTAAGTACAGGCGGGCATACAGCTCGTAAATCATGTGGTAAATTGGTTATGTGGTTAATTTTCTATTTTTGTTTGTCTGTTTTTAGTATGTTTTGTTTGATAATAAAAATGATTTTTACTGTTTATATCTTTTGCTTGAAAATCTGCTAAACAAAAGCCATTTGTCTTTTTTTTTTTTCAAACAAAGAATAAGACAAAAAATCTATCTATAGAAAGGAGGTTCATTGTAGGTGAATCAGTTACTGTTGTTAATGGTCTTTCTTGGACAGAGAAATCTGCTACGGTTACCCGAGAGCACCAAAACTATTTTTGTAGTAAATTGGTTCCATTTGGCAAAGTGAGTCTTGACATTTAAAGGTTGAGGGAGAGACCAAAATATAAAACAAAAAGAGCAGCGTTGTCCTCAAAACCAAAAATAAAAGCCATAAAACTGTTTCGACTTTGCCATCTGCTGAAATAATAATTGTTTTAATGGGATTCTTTACCGTGAGATCAAATTATATAATATAACCAACAGAAACAGATGGTTCTTTCTAAAAGTTGTTGGATTTTCAGGTCTAAACATGTCGAGGAAGGAAAATATTGGCTCAGAAACACTTCCACTGACTGTGGATCTGAAGCTTTGGTGTTTCTTTATTTGAGGCAGAGCGATGACGATGTGGTTGAAGGAAAAAGAAGAACAGACATTGGTGTTCACCATAAAAACAACAGAAGCACAGTGCTTCCCTCGGTCTCCAGTGTTTTCACACAGCCACTAACTTTAACTACAAATTTGTATATTTCTTTAAGATCAAATTGATGTTGTTAGAAAAAGTTATTTTGGTTAGACTTTGTGGTAAAGTTGCTATGTAGTTTGAATACAACATTGTATTCATTTTTTCACACAAGTAATTACAGATTTTCAGTGAGATCACACAATGCTCGTGGTCCTCGGAGGCAACACTTATTTTCACAGGAAAATTAAAACCTCATCCTCAACCACATCTGTAGAGGCAGTCACTGACCTACGGTACAGGGTCTCCAACATTTATACGAGGATAAATAAGACACGGTAGCTCACAAAGACCTGCAGAAGCACCTATCTTGTCCTTTACACAGCAGCTCCTGTTCTCACCGCTCTGCTATCCACCTCCTCTCTGGCTCAGGGGGGCCCGACTGTTTTCACTGCTCAACTTAGAACTCATCTTCCAAACAACGTCGCCCTCTTCCAACTTTTAGAACTGAACCTCCCAACACTCTCTAAAAAAAACCCCCATCTGTCTGTCTCAGTTCAATTCTGTTTCGTCCTCAGTATTCATTACTCTTTACTCAGTGTGGTCACACCGGTATTACACAGACAGGGCCGTGGTGGTTCTCCCCTGTCGCGGATTTCTGTACAATTGAGCAGATTTTGCTGGTCTTAAAATTTTAAATACCAGTAAACACATCAGTGAAAGGCCTGAAATAAAGTATATAAAATGCAGGACGTCTGGTAATAAAAAAAAAAAACAACAACAACACATATATGTACATGTAAACTGTGAAGTAATGGGGATTATAGATTAGTACTGCAGCATTTTTCAAAATCTCCATTATATTATAATTTATTAGTATTATTAAAAGGGCACCTATGCATCAACAGAGAATATTTAACCTTCATTTTCACACTATCTCTGATTAATTTGTGCTCCATTTAATGTCTGCTGTACATTTTCGGATTCATTTAATAATGTGAGTAGTGCTTGTGGATTTTATTCTTTGGACTATGTTCGTAACAGGCCACTTGTTATTGTCTGGTTGATTTGGGTGGGGAGGTTAAAATCTAAATATTACAAAACACACAAACAAACAAACATGTGTCACAAAGTATTCAAAACATAAAGCTGACATTCATGTGGCAGAAATGTATTTTTCGAGCAAGAATAAGACAAGCTTGAGTGAGAGTGCAGTAGGCTGTCAAAGCCAACTGCTTTATCAACAGGGCCATCTAGTGTCTGATGAGCCACACGGCTTCTCCAGTACAGCTGACTGTGCTATTGCAGCTTTAGTTATCAGACGGATGAAGTCAAACAGCTCAACCAAACCACGGAACACGTTCACAGTGACACACCTCTGCATGAGGTGTTATTCATCATCAACAGATGGCAGCAGCACATCAGAGACAAGAGCCATCCAACATGGGAAAGAATTTTCTTTTGATGATGAGGAAAATAGTGAAAAATAAACTTAACATTAATGTTTGAACGATTTTCAACAAACATGTTAGCATGCTATGAAGGATTTTGAATGCAAACAAATAGATTGGATGTTACCTGTGAGTGAATGTTTCGGTTGAAGATTATATCAGTTAATAATGATGGAAACATTTAAATAGAATAGAATAAATACATTTAATAAACTGTGTCTTATTTCAACATCCCTGCATCTAAATTAGATTGAAGATAAGACAAGATGTGAGTAATGAAATTATTGGTGATGCAAGTTAGTAATTTGATATAAGTCTAAGGCCTACACCAAGAATAGATTTGACAAACCAGACAGGGTGTCTGTGGCTCAGGAGGTCGAGTGGGTTGTCCAGAAATAAGAAGGACGCTGGTACTGAAACCCAAATCGCACCTGATGAGCAGGTTGGCACCTTGCATGGCAGTCTCTGCCATCAGTGTGTGAATGTGGGATTCTGATGAATTTGTCAGGCACGGTGAGCAATCAGTAGTCCAAGTCTATTTAACATATGAAACTGCTCATTAATTTGTGTTGTTAATTATTATAAACACTTGAAACTATGAAGTGTTACCAAATAATCACATAGAAACAGACCACGCTATTTTACCAGATTGTTTTCTTTTCATTTTTAAGTCATTTCAGCAACTGTTCATTTGTTTGCCCTGCAGGTGTGAGAAGTCTGAAAGGGAGGCACGATGCGTTATGAACTAATTTTGGCTGATCGCTGATACCAATACACGCCCATATTTATTTCCATCTAACTGCAGAGTTTATGTTGAAATACATTTAACATATATTTATGCCTACTCTGACAATAATAGCCCACTGGCAGATGCAGACATACGACGCTTTTCAAATGAACAGTCATCGAGCAAAATAAAAAAAATACTCAGATCTTATTTAAAGGTTTAAAATAGTTGAACAAATCATCTTAGAGCAGTATTGAGAATCCTCCCAAGTCAAATGAAGCAGGCTATTAGTCTTTGATAAACCAGGATGAATATTTTCTCTGAAAGCCTGGACATTTTTATTTTTATTTTAAATGTAAGTTGTGAAGAAGATTCCCTCCTCCAGCAACACAGTAATAAAACACAACCCATTACCACTACAGGCCCTGCATTCAAATTGTACTCCAGCAGATTATTAGTTACTATTAACTTAAAGGAGAACTTCGGTCGATTTAAACATGCAGCTTCATTGCTCAAGCTACCCTTGACTTGCCAGTACCGAAGACGCGAACACATTTGGTCCAGCTATTACAGAGGTCCGTGAACGGAGACTTAGCATTGAACGCTAACAGCATGGGTCAGAACTTTACACTGTGTTTTAAGCGTCTTAACATGCTCCACATCTCACACCAAAAGTTATGCAACAACAGCAGACACCTTACAACACAGCACTGTAGCGTGTATGACTCAAACTGAATAAAAAAGTAGTTAAAACAGTGTGTTTGTGCAAGCAGCTACTTACCTGTTTGTTGACATCCGCGTCTTCCGGTAGCTAGACCAAACTAGCATATCCATCGAGTGTGCACTGAACAGGCTTAACAGGCTATTGTAAGGCTCATGGCTCATGACAGGCTGTAACATGGACATGTACATTATGAACAGAAACACGAAAATGCTGGAATACGTTTCCGTCTCCGCCAGTGAGGGAGTAAGCGCACGCTCGATGGATTGACTAGTTTGGTCTAGCTACCGGAACACACGGATGTCAACAAACAGGTACGTGGCTGCTTGCACAAACACACTGTTTTAACTACTTTTTTATTCATTTTGAGTCATACACGCTACAGTGCTGTGTTGTAAGGTGTCTGCTGATGTTGCATAACTTTTGGTGTGAGATGTGGAGCATGTTAAGACGCTTAAAACACAGTGCAAAGTTCTGACCCCATGCTGTTAGCATTCAATGCTAAATCTGCGTTCACAGAGTTCTGTAATGGCTGGACCAAATGTGTTCGCGTCTTCGGTACTGGCAAGTCAAGGGTAGCTTGAGCAATGAAGCTGCATGTTTAAATCGACCGAAGTTCTCCTTTAATTAACTACAGATTAACTTCACTGATGAGCAGTCTGAAGAACAAATTAATATTTCCTTCCTCGACATTTTGTGAGTTTATTTTGTTTACTTATTAGATTATCAGTAACGAACATCTCCCTGCTGAAACTATGTGGGGTCATCGGACTATCACCTCTTGCTGGTACAGAGAGGTATTTGGAGACAGGACCGGCTGGCACGCTGACTTCAGTAGACATCTCTACATCATCAACATCTTTTACATCAACACTGTTGTTTCTTCACACTCTGTTGATAATGCTAGTTCATTTTTTGGGGGTGTTTTAAACTAAAACATTTGGCTATATCTCACAAATTGCCCCTTTAAGTTTTGTTTAGATATTATTTCGGACTGACACACACAGGAACTCATCAAAGATGTCAGAACCTCAGAGGACAGTTTCAACATAGAAAAACAAACCCTATTGCTGAGCGCTGTGTGGTGCACCAGGGGGACACGTTCACACTCGTAATAATGTTTGATAACACATTAACCCACAACTGAATTCCACTCAAAGGTGTTGATAAGCACACTTTAACATCAACACATGATGCAACCATATCTCCTCGTCCCACGTGTACCTGGGGCGGAAAACATGGACGTACTTGTTTGCGAAAAGTAAGGAGCCACAAAGAAAAACTTACAACGATAGCGTCAGCAGATAGAGGGAAGAAAATCCAACTGTGCGTGGAACTGTTTCAGAGAGGATGCGTGTCAGAAAAAGAGACGCTCTGTATATCATGCAGCATTACAGTGAAGATATAAACAGGTGTATTTAAACCATTTTGGACCTAACAGAAGTATTTTGGTATGGTGCTCGTTTTGTCAAATAAGCTCAATCAGCCCTTTTCAACAGCAGACATTTTGGCTTGACACAGTACTCACATACGATACTAACAACATTAACGATGGCACGAATGTACTTAAGCATCCCAGTAAGAGTGATCCAGCACGAAAAACACCAGGACTGCCACTGAAGCAGCCACACTCAAATCAGAAATCATTCATTTGATCGTTCCCAGTAGTAAACTACTCTGAAGGAAAGGGTACTGAAGAGAAGTTTGGACTGTGACCATATCCCAATATAAAACGAGCAAACAGAGCTGGTCCAAGAGGTTCTGGATGAGTTAAAGCTCATCCCAGCTCTGGCTTTGGAGGCAGAGTGTGTCATCCATTAATCGCGGGGTGGAAAGTTCGGTCCTGTCTACAAAAAGGCGAAGGGTGAATCTCAACTGACGCTTCGACCAGTGTCTTGCGTAGCTGATCTGTTACCATCGAGCATTTGTGAATAAGAGTCAAATCCAAGGCTTCAATTAACAATCATTTTCATTGTCAGTTGCCTCTTTAGTTCTATTGATTCATTTCTTTGTTTTAAAATGCCATAATTAGGAGTCAACCGATGTGATACTGATTTTGAAAAATCGAGGAGACCAATAACATCACTTGTGACGTGTAACCACATATGTTGTTGGGGCCACATTAAGTGATTTAATTCTATAACTTCCCGGAAACCAAAACTGACCTCTTCTTTTTGTCAGTTTTGTCTGACAAGTAGTCGAAAAACCAAAGCTACATTCAAAATACAAGTGAGAAAAGCAGCAAATCCTGTTCGACCATCAATGACTAAAGCAATCAACCTAGCAATTATAAGTCGACAGAGTTCGGAGCCAAAAACCAAGTATACTTTAATCACCCACGATTTATAATAGATAGATACTAGACCCAAAGATGGCTCTTATTCAGTGCAATAAGAATTACTCATCTGGCGTACAGAACAAAAACCTTTTGTAGCTTCCAGGTTTACTTCCTGGTTATGAGGCCCACTGAATATGTGCAGTAGTGATTCTCTCACTAACCCTGACAATTGAGTTCAACTGAGTTCCCATTATGCCAGCAGACTTTGTTGATGAAGTCACAGATTTTTAATTCCGTTTTTCTCAGTTTTACAAATATCAAACCTTCATGAGTCAAAAATTCAGTTTGCAGTGTTTGCAGTTCAGGGTCTCCTGTCAGCTGTTTTACAGACGTCTCTTTGATAATGGTGTACTATGGGGAAAGGGCCACTGGGCAAAATTTGAAGCAAGGCTGAGCGTCGCTGTCGTATCCAGGTCTAAAGGTCAGAAGAGACTTCAATTCTACTGCTGCGGTTTTGTTCGTGTACTCATGAAATATATAACAACTGTTCTTTCGAGGTGCTGCTCGAGTTTAGTTATGCCCTTAGTCAGTCAACCAATGCAGTAATGTTGCCTTAGCTCCTGTCTTTGGATTACTGACAAGCCTAGATTGTGTGAATGATTTAGTGACAAAAGTGAGGTTGCAGATCGCAATCAATTGAAGACTGCTCCCCTAACTCTCCCCATCAGAGCGTGTAGGTGAACCTATGGTGGTAAATCATGGCGAATCCCCCAAAATCCTACAGCCTGGACCTTTAAGTTGCTGTGACTCAAAGAAAACTTTAACAAAGCTTATACAGAAAAGTTATCCATCTGTTGCATGAAACAAATATGTTGCATCAGGTATCAGTGGGATTTAATGGGAAGGGGGGAGGGTGGAATAAGTGAGGGGGGGAAATGATGACGAGAAATGAAAGAAACAAAGAACAGGCTGACAGTAGACAGTGATGAAGAGGATGACTGGGGAGTTGTGGAGGAGGTAACAGAGCTGCAGCATGTCTGGTACGATCACAGAGCTGCTGGAGCTCAGCAGGTTCAGGTCATCACCTCCTCCCCTCGGTGCCAGACGATGGAGGGCCCAGAGCGAGCCGAGCTCTGCTACCCTCAGCTCCTGAACTCGTCCTGCAGGGGTCTGAAGCGTCCTCGCTCTGAGGCCGTGTCCCTCTACACTCTGTTCTCCTGAATCACCGTGCTCACTGTAGCTCCCAACCTGCTCGTCTCCATCTCCCACTTCAGGCAGCTCCACACGACCACCAACCTGCTCCTGCTCTCCCTGGCCATCTCCGACCTGCTGGTGGGGCTGCTGGTGATGCCGGTGGAGATGGTGCGCTTCATAGAAACCTGCTGGCTGCTGGGCGATCTCATGTGCGCTCTGTCTTACATTATCGGCGTCACCCTCACCTCAGCCTCTGTGGGGAACATGGTGCTCATATCCATCGACCGCTACGTAGCTATTTGTCACCCTCTGCAGTACCCCAACAAAATCACTCGCAGCAGAGTGGAGGGGTGTGTGTGCGTGTGCTGGGCCTGCTCACTCCTCTACAACGGGCTGATTCTGAAGGACCATCTCAGTCGCCCGGACAGACACAACTCCTGCCACGGGGAGTGTTTGGTGGTGATCAACTACGTCTTAGGAACTATCGACCTCGTGTTCACGTTCATCGGTCCGTGCTCGCTCATCATTGTTCTGTACATGAGAGTGTTTGTTGTGGCAGTGTCTCAGGCTCGAGCCATGCGGTCTCATGTTACAGTCATTGCAGGCGGTAGGGTTACAGTCACTGCAAAGAAATCAGAGAAAAAAGCAGCCAGGACTCTGGGTATTGTCATACTGGTGTTTCTGATGACCTTCTGTCCATATTACTACCCCTCTCTGGGAGGACAGGACATCTCAAACAGTGCTTCATACTGGGCCATCATGTCCTGGCTGTTGTTTTTTAACTCTTGTTTGAACCCTCTCATATACGCATTTTTCTACCCGTGGTTTAGGAAAGCTATTAAGTTAATTGTCACCCTGAGGATACTTGAGCAGGATTCCTCCCAGGCAAATATACTTTAAAGTCACTTTCTCCAGCAACAATCATGAAACTGCTGTCTGTCATGTAAAATACCCTATATGCAGCATGTGACATATGGTCGGGTGTTTGATTTCACATTTTACATTTCCCTCTTTAAACAGCATGCCAGTCTGCACATTAGTACTCAGCACAGATGTAAATCAGAGCTGGAAAAAAAGTGAAGCAACAACATTTGGTAGTTTTGGCCTCATAAATGTGCTTTCTTTTCTCTTATATTATGGTATACTGAATATCTAAGATAGCTGATATCACAAAAGAATGTATGCCATTTTTTAAACTATTAGTCAAACTATTAGTTGATTTAACCACAAAGTGATCTTTTGAATATTTAAAACTGTACAAGTTTACAGCCTATATGTAGATTATAACTTTATACCTTTAAAGCGACACTGTGCATTTTAGGAGAAGAAATTCAAACTCATTAAAATATTTACAATATTGATGAAGTAATAACACAAACTCAGAAAAAATATATATATTTTCCATGAGTGAATAAAAGAGCTGTTCTCAGAAAAATAAGGTCCCCAGAACAGTTTGAAGCTTGAGAAGTGGCAGGGTCCACCAAATATAAACACAGTAAAACAGTATGAAATTGTGTTGTCCGTTAAGGTCAGTTTGTTTATTCAGTCATGAAAAATGTTTGTTTAGGTATAAAAAATATTATGATGTTTCTCTTCCGATTAAAATGTCTTTCCCCAATTCTATAATGCTTTAATTCTTAACCTGTTTGGACCACAACAGGCTGAACCTGCTGAGTTCCTGAGAGGTCAAGTGACAAACACCATCTTTAGATTATAGACAACACAAATTAGAATTTTGTGACTCTCCAAAAGTTATTTTTCTTTATATAGTTGAAGAAATAAAAGCTGTCTAACTGCATTACCTTGTGTCATCCAAGTGTTTAGGGGGCAGAAAATGTGAAGCATTTCTTAAGTTGGACGTTTGATGATGTTTATTGTTGTTGTCAGTGATTCCATTTACAAAGAAAAATGATCAAGGTGATCATAGACGAGGGTTCAGCAGAATTACAAAACTAATGTTGAAACCATATTCACCCTAACTCGCTCTTGAAAGGAAATGAGAGCAAACGTCATGTCTCTCCTGGTTTGTAAAACTATTAATGCTCTTGTGATAGTAACAGCTGCTTTCTGTCAGATCAAGAATATAGTTGAAGAAAGACGGATGAAACAAGCTGCGTCTTATGCAGAGATGAAACAAATTTCATCATGTATATTTTACATTAACATCTCCAGCTTTCTTATGTTATTGATAATTGAGCTCAAAGCAGTATACAGAAGGGAATAATCTGGAGGACAATTACTCTGCGTCTAAGTTTTTGTTTCTCTTCAGATGTAAAATGTTTAAAACACCACCATAAAAATCTGCATTGACTTTGTTTTTTCAAGATGGTTGAATGTGGATAAACATAGTAAAAGACATTTGAGTGGAACACATTTTCATTTATTTTTGTAAAAATAACAAAAGACATTTATATTAACAATTTGGTTTATCACAAAGGCATGTTAAAAATAAACAGTTTTAAACACAAACATTTGGTGCTGAAGTCCTCATCTTCTGGACTGAGAGCGGGTGTGTCTGACTTCTGTAATGAACACAATAAATGATATGTTACACAAGCAGATAAAATTATTTTCATTATATTCATTCATTCACTCACTCACTCACACATCTAAAGCAAGCCTGATTTACTGTGTAGTTTTGAAAAGAAAAAAAATAAAGACAACTGAAAGGGCAACATATTTGTAATGGTGGAATGATCTTTTTCAAGCATTCATCTGAATTAGAAAATTAAAGCAGTATTTAAATATGATGTACAGGAATAGTATGCTGAGAACAGATACTATGCACTAAAAAGCAGGACTTCATCAGTAAATAAACAATAACTACCAGGGATTTCATGCGGCCAAAAGTCATCACAAGCTGGACACCGCGGCTCTGATCTTCCTTTAAAGTATCTTGCCACACATGGGTTGTGTATTTTTATCCCACACGAAGGATTCTCACAAATTTGGCACTGAAAATTAAAACAGATGTTTATCAATCCGATCAGATCGATACTGTGAGAAAAGTCATTTTGAATAAATGAGATGGGATAATTTTCTTGGCAACAATAATGAAGGTAATCATGTAACTTGTAGTTCAAACAAAACACAGTTCTCCACAGTAATAACACAGAGCATTTCCATTTTAAAGTGCTTAGATGAAACAAGCACCTCCAGGCATCTATATGACAGAAATGGTTGCAATATATTTCATTTGGGTATTTATCGCAGGAGTATAAGGATGACAAGGCTCAACCAAATTTACCTGAAAAGCCATGTTGCGACAAATGTGACACATTTTCACCTGGTCCTGATACATTGTACGGATGTATGGCTCCATCTCGATTATACATCTGGTGGACAGAGTGTATTCACCCCGTTTCTAGATCAATGAAAAGAAATCAATTATTTAAAAAATGTCATCGACAAAGTGGGAGCAAGACGAGGTTAGCTACCACAACGAGCTAACCTCCTCATCAAAAACATTTGAACTGTTGATGTTGCATGTGAGATTGTGTTTCACCCCTCTTAAATGGGCCTTTGCCCTAGGACCAATCGATATGACTTAGAATATCATCACAATATTTTTAGGACATATTGTGATACAAGATATATATCTCAGTATTTTAAAATCTTCTCAAAACACTACATATATGCTAGGAATGGGCAACAAAATCAAACACCACAATATTTTTTTACTAAATAGCTCAATATCGACTATATTGAGCTATTTAGCTGAAGGCAATAACGACCGTCCGTCCCCCCGGCTGACGGTGCGCCACTATACTAAACATTTCTGGGGAGAACCCTGAAAACATTAACACAATTAGTGTTTTGATAAACGACCATCTGTAATGCGGATATAATGAAGTTGTTAAGGCAAGTTTCAGAACAAGTAGGACCCTGGTAAGTTCAGATAGTTACATACCTTTACTGTTATTTAGCCTTTAAAACCAGTAAAAGACAACACTTGGGACATATCATGATATAAAGCTATATAGAATCTTGGACGATAAAGTCTCACACTGTGATATGGTTAACACAACCATTTGATCATTCTCATCACCAATGTTAAGAGCAAAGTTGGACATCTTTAGAAATATGCATCTGGAGTTGAAAAACAAAACTGACACCACTTGTATATCTGTACAGCACCGGTTGGCTTTGCATCTGTAGATGATAATCCAACTCATATGAAAGGCTACAGAAGTGTCTCTCAAAAGTTGTGTCCACATTAAAAGTGCTTGAAGTTTGTAAAAAAGAAAAGAAAAAACAAACACAAGGAGTTAAAATTAACTATGGTATGTGTTTTACCTCATTCAGCCATTTGTCATGCACAAGTCGGTTCAAGACGTGCTCCGTCTCACTCTTCTTCAGTTTTTTGATGGTCAGCATGTCAGCACTGTTCAGGATGTCAGTGGAAGAGGCTTTGCCATTCTCAGAGCCCACGATCAGCTCAATCTGAGTATCAACAGCTCGAGTTCAGGAATAACAAATAGCAGGTTTTGAAGAAGCTATACTGCTTACTGCTGAAACACATCCCATTGAAATAAATACACGTGGTTTAGAATGGTCTACAAAAGTTTACTTTTTTCCTGAAAATTCACTCACCGTTTTCCCGAACAGCTCCAGCTCATTGTCAGCATAATCTGAGGACATCCTGGTGACATCAGTCTCAGCCATGTTGACCTGGACAGGATTTAACAGAAACTGTGATTAATAAAGCCTCCAGGACTTTTTTCCAGTCATGACTATTTCAGGAGTTTGGCTTTGTTTCACCTCCTGAGATGTGGTTTAGCAACTGCTACTCGTCCTCTGAGATAAACACAAGACAGCTTAATTTCTGACATTAGATTTGCAAATCTTACATTACTTCTTTATTGTGGCCATTTTGAGTCGGCCTGATCTTTGGATTCGACTGATATGATCTTGTTTCTGAAAACGTTTGAAAGTTCTGTGCACTGCAACTTTAGAAACCTATACTCTATCCATGAAGCTGAGAAAGGTCTTCTTGGCTAGACTAGCAATTTAACTTTCATATATCTTTTGAATCTGCAAACTTTCAGACTATTTCCATGTTTATTCGATAGTATTAGAGATTTTCAATGTGATCACAGACTACTGGAACCGACTGACAAAAAAAAAGCTGCTTTTTGTTGTGCTCCACAGCCTCACATCTGTGTAACTTACTCCCTCAATTCACCAACCAACCCATGACTTCAAAAAAGGTCATTAGCTAGGAATTCAGTTAAAAGCCACTAACCAAGGCGTAGTACTGCTGACCGTTGTCTTCAGACATCCCTTTTCTTATCTGCATGAACATGGGCTGCAGCTTTGAGTTGATGGTCTCAATGAAATCATCCAGTTTGTCCGGGGCGTGCTGTGCTACAAAAAAAAAAAAAAACAGCAAGAAAGACAAAGTTTGTTAGTTTCAAGGATACACTTAAAGAAGCAGTAAGATGATTTGGAAACTGAAAGAATATTTACATTTTCAACACAGGTTTTAAATTCCTTTATTAGGAAGTTTTCCATTTCTGTCCTGTTTATCATTTTTTGAATCAAACGTAAGGGAAATGATTGACCGAAAATACTGTATTGACCGTTGTGTTTATGAAATGTATGTACTTGAAATAGTTAATGTAAAAGGCAATTCAAATATTCAGTTAAACTTCAAAGATTAAATAAAAAAGACTTTCAAGGCATATTTCTATTCTTGCCGTTAAAGGAACTGCACAGACCTCAACCTGCTGTATGAAGTCTGTCTGCTGCTACAGAAGTGAACTCTTGAGTTACTCTGCTATCAACATCAGTAACTGTTATATAAGATGACTCACTGTTGTGGGTTTCACAACAATACTGATAGAGTGTCTTTGCCCCTTGTTGATCGATGATGCCACTGCCCATCATGGTCTGTAGGAACCTGCGATGGCTGTCTCCCATCTGTCGCGACATGTTTCTGGACTGACCTAGACACACAGAACACATATAACTATACAGTCTGTAACTCACAACGTGGCTTTAAAAGTAAACGATTCAGGTCTAACTGACCCCATCAGTGGCTCTTCCTTTGTTTGGTAACAGCAATTTAAAAAAATGGGACCAAAGCAAAAAGATCAACTGCAAAAACAGTATCCCATTTCTTGATTTCACCGAGCAGCCAGTATTTTCCAAGGACATGCTTATCAATGAACACCACGAAAAATACATCATTATATAGCTAACTATGAGTTAAATTTGACATTACAAGCAGGCATTTGACATCATTTATCTACTGACAGTGTAGAAAGTGATAACTTAACGTTAGCTAGCTAACGTCCATAGCAAAATTAACGTCAGCTAACTGTCAACCGTTTGCCAAGTGTAGTCAGTAAACCACAGACATCGGTTATTTTCGGTTTAGTCTTACGACCTAATTTTCTATCCTTTGCAGAGTCGACTGTCTTAAGTTAAAATAAGTTTTATTTACCTTCTGCTTCCTGTAACGCGCGCCTTCTCAGTTGGTTTTCCTCCTTCTTCTTCGTCTCTCCCTACTTGTCTATTTCCGGTTGCTTGCTGAGGCCTGTGTGGTGAATTACCGCTCCCTGCTGCCCAGGAGAGAACATCACGTTCACCATGCCACTCAACAAAAATAAATCTACATCTCTCCAAACACTGAACAATGTACGTACTCTACGAGTAAATTTACTCACTTTTATACTCGAAGCAATGTAAACACAACTTTAACGTAATTCACACAGAAAGGTACGGTGGCCATGAAGTGCTAATCATTACAGCAAATAGGAAAACACAACAACGAAAAGGAAACACAACAGCAAATAGTTTAATTAAATGTTACATTTATCATTGGAAAATGTAAAGGCAAAACAAACATCAAAATATAATAATGTTTTGTTCCATTCATTCATTATTTTTTAAGATGCTGTTTTCCTCTTGTAAATAAATGTAGAACACAACAACTGATCCTTTGCCAGTATAAGTTATGTCCTCGTCTCTTCTGCTTTCTGGTTGTGCTCACTGATGTTTGTTGTGTTTTCTCCTTTGTTAAATTGAATTCCTATTTGCCTTTGTGTTTTGTGATTTATTGTCATGTGATGTATGTTCCTACTTGTTGTTGTGTTATATTTGCCGTTCTGTTTTCTTATTTGTTGTTATATGTTTTCCAATGCGATGCTGTGATTTGCACTTCAGGGCCACCGTAAAAACTGACATGAAGTGCGGGGCTCTTGATGAAGCATTAGCCCCAAAGCTTTAATTTAGAGATGTGTATTCTAGACACACACAGTATCTGTTTACCTCACAGGTTTGTAAAGAAATGCTGTGACCTGCAAAGTTTAGCACCCATCTGCTGGCTTGGTTGTTTGGTTCAGGCCTAGTGGCTTCTTTTGTGAGGGCTTGCCTTTCGCATACAATAAAACCTGCTGAGTATGAGTACTACCCCATCAGTTCTGTGTGTGTGTGTGTGTGTGTGTGTGTGTGTGCTTCTGCAGCACCACTCTGTATTATAAACCTCACACAGCTGTGTGTTCTGAGCAGGTTTCATGGATCTGCATTTTAAAGAGAAGACACTCAAGGACTCATATTAGAGGCATGTTCTTTTGTGAAACTGTTCTTACTGTGTTTGTAATTTTAGCCGCACATTTAATCCATGTAATCATTGTAGTGGATCCATTGACAACTGCTCCCCGTGAAGCCAATAATAAATTGATGTCAACTGTATATTCCTTGATCAGTCATTTTAATCTATGTGAATACAATTTTTAGATAAGTGCTCTTTGGTGCTTCTGAGAGGCTATGAATTAAACTTAAAAGCAATACTATTGCACTTGTGCCACTTGTGTTTTGTTGTTACACGATTAACACGCATATGGGGTGTCTGGGTAAGCATGCAAGACAATGCGTTCAGTGTTACCGCAAATAAAGGAAACATGATTTATTCTAAATGCTTTATTACTCTAACAAATTAAATAAGAACATATAATACAAGGTGTCTGAGTCTTTGATTACAATATAGCCTATTATTAACATTATTTAAATACAGTATCCAATGTCATCAAGCTTTACTGTAGCATTTAACCTAATATTCCCCAACAGTATCCCAAATCTGCATCAAAAATTGTCCAGTTCAAAAGATGTCAGAAAACAGCCAGGTGCTGATGTGATAAGTATGTTTCTATGAACACAAACAACTCAATTCATGTAAAAAGCATTTAGGTAAGAGTGTGATTAAACCGTTTACCTGGTTTACGGCATTCTGCTGACACCGGTTTACATAATATGTTTGTAAACTGATCAACTTCGTAATTTGGATTGTGGTGACTGTGATTTTGACGTACAGTACATATTGGAATTCTGTTATGGTGTCAACACTGTGAAAATAGTCAGATTGTTACCCTGGGAAGTTTATCGAATTATGAGTGCTTGTGCAAACACATTGATGTTGAGGCTGTGTTCAAGATTTTGAACACAGCAAAGGTCTCCTGACAACACTGCCCCGTCCTTGCCTCTTGTTGGCGAGATTATCTTGACTTATTAAGTTAACACTATTCTTACTCAATTTCATGAAAATGTCTAGACCAACCTTTCCAATGTAAACAGGAGATATGCAGTGCAAATGTATTTCCTCTCTCTGTCCAGGACGTGACAGTGATCTCAGAGACAGCAAATACAGACTCCAACATCAGCATTTTAACAATTACTTCATAGTGACATTTTCTTACTCACTGCCTGGAATACTGTCCTAAACAACTTGTACTATCTTCCAAATGTGTTCAATTCACCGACCACTGGCTTTTCTCTTAGTGAGCAAATTAAATTCTAGAAAGAAACAAAAGTCTTTCTGTAAAGTCAAAACTGGACAAACAGCGTGTGCAATGGAGATTATCCACTGTGTAATCAATCCTTAGTAATGCGGTAGTAAAGGCCAGGCAAATGACTCCATCTCCCAGTTTTGGCCTCTTGTGGTGACTCGACAGCTTCTCCATCAAACGTCACCAGGCTTTGTTAGCTCAAATCTGGGCACAGCAGGCTTCTTCTTCTTTTTTTTTAAGCCCAGCACTGCGATCGTCGTATTTGTGTTTCTCCAAAGTGCCCATTGTTGACTCAGTGTGCTTTTTGTCCCGTCAAATGTCTTTATCCTTTTTAGTTGGCAGCAGTTGGCTGAGAAAACATCAAACCTGAGGAACAAATGTAAGAAAATAAGAAGAGGATGACAAATAGAGGGAAGTATAGTAAACAAAAACCACCAGTGCTGCCTGATGTGAAAAATTATGCTGAGAACCACCGGTTTCCCTCTACAGAGACAGGTGACTGATTGAGAGTTACAGTCTTGCGAGTTTTGTTTAGAAATTACCCTTGTAATCTGTTTGCGTGTGTGCTGTACCTTGTGTTCTAGTGGCTGGTAGGAAACGGTCCATGTGTGTTGATAGACTGTTGCAACTTTTCCTCTTTGGCTCTTCTGCTGTGGCAAAGCTGTGGAATAACACAAACATGGTCAATACACCTTTCGCCTTTTAATGTTACATACTGAACATTTGATTACATGGACAACAAAAACAATATGTCAAAATAATAGGCACACAAACACTGCACTCTTCTCACTGTTCTTTTCTCCATGAAGCTGGTCAGGAATTCGTCGATGTCTGTGCGTCCCTCCAGGAAGTTTTCCGCTGTCTCCTCTGACTCCTCCTCAGCCTGGTGGGCTGCAACTTTTAACCGAGCCTGTAAGGTACTAAGACTGCAACTCTAGTGAGGGAGGAAAGATATCAAAGTAAGAAACAGAGAGACAGACATTTTCTGAACAGTGTTTACAGACATTTTCCAGGTTGGCTTCTTTAAACTGCTCAACATTTCTTCCTTTCATTTCTTTCACCTGACAAAGTAAAAACTATGTGGCCTTCAACTTCAGCACTATGGTAAACTAAAGGGAACAACCCAAATGTACTGTTCCAAGTCATCTAAATGGTAAAAATAAAAGTGAAATCAAGGACAGTAAACAGGCGGCTTGAATCCACAAAAGTGCATCCGTACTCAAACCCTGTTATCAATAAAACTACAGTACAATGAGCCTCTTACCTCACTGAGGTCATGCTGTCGCTGCATCCTTGTCTCAAAGGCCGATTTCATCTGGGTCAGCTGTTCGTACTGTCAACAGACGTCAAAAACATCAGAAGCTGCGAGATGTAACAGCATGAATGTGTTTTTAAGTGTCCATGGGAGAGACACAATTAGAGAGCACAAGATATGAGATGTAATATATGACCTTGTAGAGCATTTCTTGTCTTTTTCCTTCGAGCTGTGGCTCCATCTGAAGGTTTTTCTCTGTAAATGACAAACGGGTGCACAAATATCAGGAAAGCTCAACTTAATTCTAACTTCTCTTTCATAGTTATAACCATCAAAACCTTCAGATCAGGTGTCGAAGAGCAACTTACTCGCCATGTCCACTATACTGGTGACAAGTTCTTCTTTATCATTGGTGATCTGCTTGAGTTGTGGCAAACTCACAAAGAACTCCAGTAACACGTCCTCGTTTTCAGACATGCTTGACAACTGCATTAGACTGGAAAGTGGCGCAGCAGAAGGTGGCAGATGTGTCGCAGTAGGTAAGAGGAGAAAGGAACAAAGACATAAATGTAATGGAACCAAAAGAAAGTTTTCAGATCTCAATCAAAATACTTTTCATGTCAAGAATATTTGGGATACTGTACTTCATGTCACAGAGTTCAGGAAAAGACTCGGGAATCTCAGGCATCTTGTAAATGTGTCCGTTCAGTCCAGCCTGAAACAGACAGTGGTAGTATAAGCAACTCACAACATAATTATCTGAACATGGCCGATCAGTTTGTAGGGATAGATACTTTAATCTGAAAGCCAGCCTCTTACTTCTCTTGGCTGTCAGAGTTTTAATGTTTGAAATGCTATCACCGCTTCCTTCTACCAACCCACTTGTGTATATTATGCGTTGTACCTGGGAGTCTCCAGTGGGAACAGGCAGTGGCAGGTCAGATATCAGTCCATACGGGGCTGGAGCTCGAGGGTGTCCATGGGCACTTTCGGCCCCAGGGTGAGGCATGGGAGCTGGAGACGGAGCTGGGCCTGGACCAGCAGGCGGCGTGTGACTGGGACCCATGTGGCGAGATCCATAGTGGAAAGCCTGAGTGGGGTAAGGAGGCTTGTACATATTGCTGCATGAACATGGGAGAAGGAAAAAAGATTATTTCACTTGGGGATAAAACCAAAAAACACACACATGTTAAATTTATTTTCAGAGAACATTTTTACAAGCTACTTTAATAGTTGTCTTTACAGTGACTATTTTATTTACTAGCTTCATTGTGGGATCCTGGGAAGCCACTAGACAGGCCATTTCAACCGTGAATATTCAGGAAAAGGCACACAGGTTCTAGTTTAACACAATATGTCTGATAGTAAAAAAACATGACAAAGTTACATAATATTGCCCCAAATTTCCATTATAATAATGAACTTGGTTTTAGGGCTACTTATTTACTGCAATGCCCATAAAAAAGTATTACTGCAAAAATACTTAAATTAAACTTAAGTTACGCAACACTTGAACTTCCTGTTATAATGAGAAAATACTTCGAGACAAATGTCCATGAATGAAAGAGCACACTCACTATGGAAAGCCAGCAGGGCCACTGGACATCAATGCAGGGGGACTCTTCCAGAACTCATCCAGCAGACTCTGAATGACCTTACCCAGATCTGAGTGCATTCCAAACTACAACATACACATCAACAAAAAACTAAAAATACTTGGAGGAAACTAAGAACATCATCACTTATAAAACCACAGTTTGACCTAACAAAGGTTACATTAAATATCAAACAACCAGGAAAGATAAAAAAGAAGTTCATATTGCAAGAGTTGAACACTACGTTTGTATGTTATTATAAGAATCAGGGGAAGATTCACTTGATTAGGGGAAAACCCATGTTTACATGCAGCTGGGCAGTAATCAGATTTCTCCCCCATCTCTATTTCAACTGCAGCTATTTGTGTATAAACATCACATTCTTGTACCAGAAACCTGGATAAGCTCGTATCCTGGTTTTGGTACAGAAATGAGAGATAGTTGCCGGGAGGGATATCAAGTAGTCAAACAAATGCTCCACAAACAAAGATGATCAGACACCAGCATAATGATGGAATCATGGAAACATTTGAACTGACGACGCAGTAAGAGCAAGGACTGACTCTTGCTTATTCTGTGCTGAAAGAAGCACTAGTCACATGTGACTGTATCTTGCAACAATCAGCTACAGAAAGCTTTTTACTGTGACTAATCATTTCAGTTTCAGTTTTGGTGACATTTATTGATTATGGATACAGCTGGGAGTCATGATATTCCCCCTTTTCAACCTGCCGTTGTGCCAGGGTGATACTGTTTCAGTGCTGTTCTTTATTTGCTGTGAATCCCTTAACAATGAAACCATGAGGTGAGGTTAATTTAACAGTGGAGAAAACAGCAAGAACATTCATGTCACTGAGTATGTTGACAGTTTTAAAACTAAGCAACATTGGTCACTGGTGGTTTTCTTGAATGATTTCAGATCACAGATTTGTAAGAACACAACCCCTGGATCCCATGGAACCCCTTTAAGAAACCAAGATTAGGAATCAGAAGAAACAAAACAACTACTTACATTATTGATGAGGGGGCTGGTGATCATGGTGCCATTATTGCTGTCCACTAAATGATGACCAACAGGGGGGTAGACGCTAACCACCGGCTTCTCCTGGGGGAACTGAGGAGGCAGCAGACTAAGGAAAATAGAACAGAGAATATGATAAGTGACTGTGAATCGAGCACACGGCCTGCATTTGATATTATGACCATGCGTGAGAAACTTTACTTACACATTAACACTAATGGTGGAGTTGTTGACTGTGAATGGTATTCTGTACTCGACATCTTTCTGGATTTCTGCGAGGCTGTTGGGAAACAGTAATACAGAAATGTCATGGTCTGTAATCTTTGATCTGTTGTCTTGATCAGCACATTTAGGAAATGTAGTACACATACATCCTTTATCAATGTTAATTCAACTTCTGCTAGTTTGGAAACAGTCACAAAGAGAGGCCTTCCATGATTAACCTTGCGCAATGACTCTATATGCTTAATCCCTTACCCATCGAAAATTATATTACATCTGCAATTTGATTCATTTAATGTTGTTTGGCTAATAAGTATAGTGTTATGAAGCAGAACACGGTTTTCCAGGCGAACTGGACCTATAACAGAGTGTGCTGTACAATCTAAAAGTTTTATTACTATTTTTTTCCCTTTATCCGAGCTTGTAAGAGAACCTGAATTCAAGAAACTTGACTAACGACAATTTTTTTTTACTTATCTTAAAATCATACAGATAATACCAGTATCTGTAGTCACAACTTTGCCCAATGCTGATCCACATACAACACATGACTACACTCGACCAGTGATATTTGCCAGCTGTTACTGCAGGCAATAACTGTAAAACCATAGTGTTTACTGCAGTCATGATGATATCAGACAGTTGACGAAATGCATAGAAATGTATTGCTGAGTAATGTTGACACTGGTTCCAAAATTTATATCAGATTTTTGAACAATCTGTACTGTACTGTACTGTACACATTATGCCTGATATAATCATTTCCCCCTACAGAAGTCTGCTATGGCCTGTTTATAGGCTCTGCCTGCTCACAGTCTTCAAACAGTATGAAACTTGTTCTCCCACTGACTCATACTTTGACATCATCGACACGCCATGAGCAGCATTAACCACAGTACATTAGCCTCTATGGCCCGTGCAATTCTATTAAAGTAAACAAAGGCTAATACTTTAATCTCCACATCTAATTAGCTAGCTCCTCCTAAAACTACAGGCGTGACAAGTTCGAGGGAACACTAGAACGATCACAAGATATATCAGGCCAGCTACAACGTGTGTCATCAATCCTAAATATAGACACTGTAACTGTCACCATCTGACTTGATTAGCTAGCCAGCTAACAGCGCCCTGTCAGATCATACCTAACTAGCTAGTTAGCTACGTGGAAAGGTTAGCAAACATTAGCCACTCGGTGTCCACAGAGGAGCACATAAAAGCAGTGGCTGTTGGTTCACGTAATATCGCGACTCTGTTATTTTGACATATCTTAAGGATGGCAGCTATAAACGCGTGCAAGAATAAAGGCATTGAGCTATATGTAAGCCTAACGTACTTCTTGTAACTCAACTGTCAGCCAAGTGGCTAGCTATGCTAAGTAAACACACCGTGTGTGCGTGTGCTCTCGGACAACATGTTGTCGTTAATGACACCAGTAGCCAGAAACAGCTGACCAATCTCTGTTTAAGATAATAAATTAACATTACTGTTAACAAGTTATACGGCAGCACCGGGTGACCGGTTCTGAGTGACCGGTTGCCATCCACGTTACCTCGGATGAGCAGCTTTGAGAGACTCGATCTGCCGATGTCTTTGTTGCTGTAGGCTGTTCACAGGAGGGAGAGGTCCGGAGCCTTTGGACAGGGGGAAAAGCCAGTTCATCCTCTCCTGGCAAAACAACGGGCTGAACCTGGTGACGGAATCTAAAGGCCGGTGACAGACGCAGACGAAATGGAAGACAAAGTGAGAGATGTGCGGTGCTAACGCCTGTTAGCTTGTTGACTACCGACGGGTTGTTGTCCTCACGAGGCTTACTTTACAGCTACGTGACGAAGTCAGATGGCATGTCCGAGCATGTCGGATAAAATATCAGTTCTGTTTAATCTCGGAGCAAGTCTATAATTTCACCTCTGTCGTTAATATTACCGAAGCGAGAGATAATTCTGTCTTCAGAAGACAATCTTTCGACTAGGCAAGCTTGATCAACTTATTTACGTATTACGTCACGGAGCGTCAGCGCAACTTCCTGTTTTTAATGATGTTTTCATGATAAAAGTAAAGCAATTAAAGCTCAACATAAATGATATTTACTTTTTAGACCTCACATTTAAAAGTAATTGTAGGCATCTATTCAAAAGATTATTACCATATAAAGCCCATCTTCGTGGTCCTCTAGGAGACAACTCACTCTATTGAGTATTAATTGAATCCATATTGTAATTGAAGAAGAGCTGGGGGTTTAATGCATTTTATTATTTTTCATATTTCCTGTATTTTGTGTTTGTTGTATCAAGATCATTTTCATAATAGATTCCTGTTTTGTTTTTTGTTTTGATTGCAAAAACTAAATTCATGAATGGCACACATTTATCAATTTGGGATAACTAGGAACACTAATTTCAAAAACCTTGAATCGCATTGTAAAGATAGTGAGTTTCCCTTCATTTGGTGACAAACAACAGATGAGTTGTAAAGTTTCTCAGACATCAGCAGGAATGATATCCTCCGTCGCTCACAAACACCTTAGCAGTGTAACTCTTTAGCTGAAGATGAACCACAGCATTGCAGAGCCAATCACTGCAGAACTCTGACAGCACACAGCAGTGTCACAATTTTCAATGATCATCAAGTCTTTCAGAGTTGATCATAAAACAAACAATTTTGATAAATCATGAGGAAATTTGTTTTTTAATAAGACAAACATTTAAACAGAAAGGGTTTCTCTTCCTGTAGTAATTCTGTTTCATAATGATCTTAATTGTGTAGTGTATCAAATCTGAGCTGCAATACCATCACCCTATTTAGAAGTGCTCAGCTGTTTTATGTAAGAGCCAGAAAGTACCTAGGAGGCCTGCACTGCAGAAAACACTGGAGAGGGAATCCCCAAGAAGGCCACTAGAGTCACAATTGCTGTATATGGAAATTATAAATGCTATGTATGAAATAAACAAAAGATGACTATTGCCACGTCGCACCCAAGGTCCAGAGGAGGGAGGGGGCTTTTAAGGCCTTATTTGGAAGGTAATACACCAGTATAGTCCAAAAATGGAAGTTAATCGAGGATAAGGGTATTGATCAGGCCTAAAGGAAGGAGGATCCAGGGGCGTGGAAACCCTCAGATCAGAATAGTATATAAGTTGGAGCATTAGACAGAGAGTTCAGTTCATCCTGGGAGAGCTCACTGCATGTATCCTGCTGTGTGACATAAATATTTTTGACCTGAATACCAGCTGTTTCATCCTTGATTTAGGACTCCACCTGTGAGTGTTTTATAGTTGATAAGTAGTTTGACACTACAATTGTCAATCCACCAACCAATTAATCATTTAGGTTTAGTACATTCATATTGTACAATTACTAGAAATATACAAGTTGTTTTATTTTCACATCTTGGCTACCACTCTGATCATATTCTCTTCCTCAGCACTCCATGAAGAAGTAAAGAACAGTCATCAATAACAGAGAACACATGAATTGAATCATTCATCTCTATTAGCTTCATGCTCAGAAGGGAATATCACAACTCTTCATCGTGGTTAGCGAGACCAAACTCTTTAGAAACACATTTCTCAAGTCAGAAACTATAGAAATGATCCCTGAAAGTATAGTCTTAGTTTGAATGAGGGTGAAAACTGAAGGTGTTTCACAGGACTATCGTTCTCACTCAGGGTTCCTTTCTGCCATCATGAACCTCCTCCAGTTGTTGACCCACAGCGTAGCACAGTCAAAGACATGAAGGCCACCGACAGCACAGCTTTACTGATTTGGAATTCTTATGTTTGAAATGACGAACTATCAAAGTTGCTCTGACTTTCACTCATTAATTACTCAAATAAGCATTTAACTTTAACAACTTTATCTTCCTTTCACATTTTCATTCATTATATAAATTTTCTTTTAGAGACATTTTTGTAACCACTCAGATTATATTGCCTTCCTCAATACCTTGTGATGAAGTACAGAACAATCATCAACGACAGACCGTATATGAAATGAATCATTACTCTGTCAGCTTCATGCTCAGAAAGGAATATCACGACTCTTCATCGTGGTTAGCGAGACCAAACTCTTTAGAAACACATTTCTCAAGTCAGAAACTATAGAAATGATCCCTGAAAGTATAGTCTTAGTTTGAATGAGGGTGAAAACTGAAGGTGTTTCACAGGAGAATCATTCTCACTCAGGGTTCCTCTTTGCCTTCAAAAGTCTCCTCCAGTTGCTGCATCTCATTCTGCTATGTGGCTCTTATGGAGACTAAACATACACCAGACAGTATAGTTAAGGCTGTATTATTTCACAAAACATGATGACCAGATTCTCTTTGTCATAATTACAAAATGAAAATCGGTTGATTATCTTTTTAGGTTACTCTACAGTATTCCAGAAAACAGAGAGAAGTGTCTGCAGTAAATTTACCAAGAACCTGAACAAAGAGAATAACTTGACAATTCTTGATGATCAAGGTTTTTGTCTTTTAATCAACAAATTCATTATTACATTCTGTGAATGAGCTCTGAACCTTAGTCAACCCTTATTCTGCAATGTAACTGACTAACAATATTCTAATGAAAACAATCTGTTCTCATGGAAGCTTTGAGAGTTTTCTCAATAAGAGTATTTTTATTTTGTAAAATTCTTGCAACCACTCTGATCACAATATTTATATAAAATAACAAATCACTGATTGTCAAAGTTGCTTAATCTTTCAAGCATCAAACTATTAAGTTCTTTTAGTGAGCACTAAACCATAGTCAGCCCTCAAACAGCAATGTTGTTAACAATCAGTGTTGTCATTATTCCCATATAGTTCTTGAAAAGTAATCTCTGGATTTAAAATTCTTTGGGGAAACCACATGGACAATATCTAAACCCACAAGAGTTTTTTTTAGTTGTACAAGTTATGGTAACCACTCTGATCACATTCTCTTCCTCAGTACTCTGGGAGAAAGTACCAAACGATCATCAATGACAAAGAACATATGAGCTAAAACATTACTCTCTGTCAGCTTCACGCTCAGAAGGGAATATCACAACTCATCATCGTGGTTAGCGAGACCAAACACTTTAGAAACACATTTCTCAAGTCAGAAACTATAGAAATGATCCCTGAAAGTATAGTCTTAGTTTGAATGCTGGTGAAAACTGAAGGTGTTTCACAGGACCTTCATTCTCACTCAGGGTTCCTCTCTGCCATCATAAACCTTAACCTTTTTTTTCTCCATTATTAGCAAAACAAAGTTGTTTATGTCCCAATTTTCAATCATTACTAGACAACAAGTCCTCCAGAGGTGATCAAACAGGAAACAAAATGGATGAATTATGATGAAATCTGTTTTCAAGTAGACTAACATGGCCACTCACATGTACGCTGTTTATCTTCCTGTAATGATTAAGTTTCAATTTGGTGATTTTGGCCCAATGGCCCATTGATCATCTACTTGTTTTCTAAAACATAAGCAAAGTCTCCACCTGTTTTTTAAAACTTCCAATCCATGTTGAATGAAGAGCAACAGCTAAAACAACAGTTTGATGTCTCAGTATTTCTAGCTTTGTATTGTTTGTTATTTTTTCACAGCTGTACTTGTACCACTCTGATCATATTCCCTTCCTCAGTACTCCATAAAGAAGTACAGAACAATCATCAATGACAAAGAACACATGAACTAAACATGACTCTCTGTCAGCTTCACGCTCAGAAGGGAATATCACAACTCTTCATCGTGGTTAGCGAAACCAAACACTTTAGAAACACATTTCTCAAGTCAGAAACTATAGAAATGATCCCTGAAAGTATAGTCTTAGTTTGAATGCTGGTGAAAACTGAAGGTGTTTCACAGGACCTTCATTCTCACTCAGGGTTCCTCTCTGCCATCATAAACCTAAACATTTTTCTCTCCATTATTAGCAAAACAAAGTTGTTTATGTTTCAATTTTCAATCATTACTAGAGAACAAGTCCTTCAGAGGTGATCAGACAGGAGAGGAAGATTGATGAATTATGATGAAATCTGTTTCCAAGAACACTAATATCTACATCATAAACCTCCTCCAGTTGTTGAACCACAGCGTAACACAGCCAATCACTGAAGGCCACTGACAGCTGAGCTGTAACAGAACTGGAATTCTTACGTTTGAAATGACAAATGATCAAAGTTACTCTGTCTTTCAATCATTCATTATTTAATTCCTCAAATGACCACTAAACTTTAAACAGTTTACCTGCAATCTATCAATATTCTTGCTATACTTGTAAGCTAAATTTCTGTCACAGTCATGTGAAATTTTTGATGAGTACCTTTTTTTTTCTTTCAGAGACTTCTTGGTAACCACTCTGATCATATTCCCTTCCTCAGTACTCTGTGAGAAGATACAGAACGATCATCAATGACAAAGAACAGATGAACTAAAACATTACTTTCTGTCAGCTTCACGCTCAGAAGGGAATATCACGACTCTTCATCGTGGTTGGCGAGACCAAACACTTTAGAAACACATTTCTCAAGTCAGAAACTATAGAAATGATCCCTGAAAGTATAGTCTTAGTTTGAATGCTTTTGAAAACTGAAGGTGTTTCACAGGACGATCAATATCACTCAGGGTTGAATTAAAAAAATTTCTCTCCATGATTAGCAGAATAATATTGTGTTAAATATTCTATCATTACTAGACAACAAGTCCTTCAGAGGTGATCAGACAGGAGAGGAAGATTGATGAATTATGATGAAATCTGTTTCCAAGAACATTAATATCTACATCATAAACCTCCTCCAGTTGTTGAACCACAGCGTAACACAGCCAATCACTGAAGGCCACTGACAGCACAGCTGTAACAGAACTGGAATTCTTATGTTTGAAATGACAAGTGATCAAAGTTACTCTGTCTTTCAATCATTCATTATTTAATTCCTCAAATGAGCGCTAAACTTTAACCAGTTTACCTGCAATCTTGCAAGCTATCGATATTCTTGCTATACTTATAAGCTACATTTCTGTCACAGTCATGTAAAATTTTTAATGAGTACCTTCTTTTTTCTTTCAGAGACTTCTTGGTAACCACTCTGATCATATTCCATCCTCAGTACTCTGTGAGAAAATACGGAACGATCATCAATGACAAAGAACAGATGAACTAAAACATTACTCTCTGTCAGCTTCACGCTCAGAAGGGAATGTCACAACTCTTCATCGTGGTTAGCGAGACCAAACACTTTAGAAACACATATCTCAAGTCAGAAACTATAGAAATGATCCCTGAAAGTATAGTCTTAAGTTGAATGCTGGTGAAAACTGAAGGTGTTTCACAGGACCTTCATTCTCACTCAGGGTTCCTCTCTGCCATCATAAACCTTAACCTTTTTTTTCTCCATTATTAGCAAAACAAAGTTGTTTATGTCCCAATTTTCAATCATTACTAGACAACAAGTCCTCCAGAGGTGATCAAACAGGAAACAAAATGGATGAATTATGATGAAATCTGTTTTCAAGTAGACTAACATGGCCACTCACATGTACGCTGTTTATCTTCCTGTAATGATTAAGTTTCAATTTGGTGATTTTGGCCCAATGGCCCATTGATCATCTACTTGTTTTCTAAAACATAAGCAAAGTCTCCACCTGTTTTTTAAAACTTCCAATCCATGTTGTATGAAGAGCAACAGCTAAAACAACAGTTTGATGTCTCAGTATTTCTAGCTTTGTATTGTTTGTTATTTTTTCACAGCTGTACTTGTACCACTCTGATCATATTCCCTTCCTCAGTACTCCATAAAGAAGTACAGAACAATCATCAATGACAAAGAACACATGAACTAAACATGACTCTCTGTCAGCTTCACGCTCAGAAGGGAATATCACAACTCTTCATCGTGGTTAGCGAAACCAAACACTTTAGAAACACATTTCTCAAGTCAGAAACTATAGAAATGATCCCTGAAAGTATAGTCTTAGTTTGAATGCTGGTGAAAACTGAAGGTGTTTCACAGGACGATCGTTCTCACTCAGGGTTGAATTAAACATTTTTCTCTCCATGATTAGCAGAACAACGTTGTGTTAAATTTTCAGCCATTACAAGACAACAAGTCTTCAGAGGTGATCAGACAGGAAACAAAATGGATGAATTATGATGAAATCTGTTTCCAAGAACATTAATATCTACATCATAAACCTCCTCCAGTTGTTGAACCACAGCGTAACACAGCCAATCACTGAAGGCCACTGACAGCACAGCTGTAACAGAACTGGAATTCTTATGTTTGAAATGACAAATGATCAAAGTTACTCTGTCTTTCAATCATTCATTATTTAATTCCTCAAATGACCACTAAACTTTAAACAGTTTACCTGCAATCTATCAATATTCTTGCTATACTTGTAAGCTAAATTTCTGTCACAGTCATGTAAAATTTTTGATGAGTAACTTTTTTTTCTTTCAGAGACTTCTTGGTAACCACTCTGATCATATTCCCTTTCTCAGTACTCTGTGAGAAAATACAGAACGATCATCAATGACAAAGAACATATGAGCTAAAACATTACTCTCTGTCAGCTTCACGCTCTGAGGGAATATCACAACTCTTTATTGGGGTCAGCGAGACCAAACACTTTAGAAACACATTTCTCAAGTCAAAAACTATAGAAATTATCCCTGAAAGTATAGTCTTAGTTTGAATGAGGGTGAAAACTGAAGGTGTTTCACAGAACCTTCATTCTCACTCAGGGTTCATCGTTGCTGCCACAAAAGACCAAAAATTACAGATTTGTGAAAAGTAATCAAAATAAAAGTACATCTTCAATTGAAACTGCAACTAAAGCTGATGATTTCATGTTAACAACTTGGACATTAGATCTGCCTCATTTTATTTCACGGACAGCAATTTGTAACAGGGAGACCTTCAACACCAGACCTACTCAACAGACAACTTGAGGGTCTAATGTGATCCTCGAACAACCTCATTCCTCATTTTGTAGGCAATTCATTAATTATGTCAACAGAAAAATAATGTTTTTATCAAAAAGGATTAGCTTTTTATTTTATTTACCAGACTTTTACAGTGTCATGAATGTAAACTGGAACTGTGTTAGCCTGTCTTACTTCTTCCAGTCAGTGAGAAAATGAACCTCTTGTCTCACCAGTACTTTGAGATTTGGGTAAATGTAGTCACTGTATTTTTTTTTTACTTTCATTACTTTGTTACTTACTTAAGACTTTTCATACAAATGTTTTTTTCTATATTCCAGCACTGCCTTAATCTCTTGTCTGTACACCACGTCAGAGCTGTGCTGTCAGTGGCATGCAGCGATTGGCTGTGTTATGTTTTGTCATTTACATAAAACACATGACAGAACGAGATGCAGCAACTCGAGGAGGGTTTCAACAGAGACGAACCCTGAGTGAGAATGATTCTCCTGTGACTGACCCGATGTTGTCACCTTCTCACTAACTAAGACTATACTTTCAGGGATCATTTCTATAGTTTCTGACTTGAGAAATGTGTTTCTAAAGTGTTTGGTCTCGCTAACCATGATGATGAGTCGTGATATTTCCTTCTGAGCATGAAGCTGACAGAAAGTACTGATTCTTTTCATGTGTTCTGTCAATGATGATTGTTCTGTACTTCTTTATGGAGTACTGAGGAAGGGAATGTGATCAGAGTGGTTGAAGAACAGCTGTGAAAAGTTAACAAGCAGTATGAATGTTACTAACACTGAGACATCAAACTGTTTTAGATGGAGGTCCACACCTGATCCTTCTTGGCGCTCAGTCTGGTCATATAAAGTGCTGCTGGTGCCAGTGAACCTGGTAGCTGTAGTGTGCAAGAGCCAGAGTGACTGAGCTACAGACCACATTCTCTTTTTAAAGACACCTGTTTGAACTACATCCTGTTTCTTATATAAACACAGAGCCTTCTGATTCCCCAACATGCAAAGCCATTAAAAAACACGAGGTATGACCTAAACCTTAGAAACCATACGGAAACCTTTCCTCTCGTTTTGACTTTTTATTTGAAACACATGTTTACTGTTTGTTTGTGTCAACAGTCATTGTAGTGAGATGAGTTCCACTTCTGGGAGTTTATGAAGTTTGATTCGCTGTAAAGAAACAACAAAACACTTTAGGACTCTTCTCACGTTATTACACATAGATGATTGTTCAGCTCCTGGCTTACTGAATTCATCTTACTGCCATCTGGTACAGTCAGTTTATCTGTCAGGTATAGTTTGATGATACAACTGAGTAAGTGTGGTTACTTAGTTGGATGACTGCAAACTAAATAAGTTCTGACAATATTATTAAATGAGTTAATATTCACCTTTTAAATGAGACAAATCACAATTCCTTTTGCCCTCTGCCCTCCTCTACTCTCCACCACCTTCCTCTGCTTTTCTCTAGAAGACCAAAGGAAGATAAAGTAAGTTATACTTAAAAAATATCTGAAACCAGGTCAGCAGAGCAATTATTCATTAAATGAACTCTGAGGATACCCTTAAAGAAATGGATGTTTAGTTTCACTGTTGTCATGAGAGAGACTTCCTGTTGACCTCTGACCTCCTCTCCTCTCCTCTCTGGAAGACAAGGAGAGTTTTTGTTAAAATAGATTATTAGAACTGATGAATTATTGGCATGTATTTGTCTTGTAATATCATTAAAAAGGGAATTTACGTTTTCAATGTGAGGGTTCACACATCCTATTTCCCCCCCATCTTCTCTCCTGGACAGACAAATACAAGACAGGTTTAGTTATGTTCTAAACAGATTATTATAACTGATAATAACAATGACAATGTCAACATTTACCTTTTCACACACAGGCTTCTCTTTTTCCACCGCCTCTCCTCTCCTGAAGACAGATAGAAGACAAGGAGAGTTACTGTCAAAACAGATGAATTATGTACAGTATGTGTATTATTCTGATAATAACATTAAAGAAATTTAATGTTGAAATGTTTGAGAGAAATTCCTTTTAAATGAAAGGGCACACTTGCTTTGGCCCTCTGTCATCTCCTCCTCCTCCTCTTGCTTAAAGACAAATAGATGACGCAAGGAGTTGTAGTTAAAAAAAAAATCAAGAGAATAAATTATTTGCTAATCACTACAGGAAGTGTGAAATTAAGAAATACAGTGATACTTACATTCTCCATATAAGGGTTCAAACGTCAAATTGCACTCCCACCTCCTCTCCTCTCCTCTCCTCTCCTTCACCACCTCCTCCTCTCCTCTCCTCTCCTCTCCTCTCCTTCACCACCTCCTCTCCTCTGTCTTAAAGACAAATAAGAGACAGAGTGAATTAAAGTACTAAAGATCAGCAACAGGATCAGCAGATCATACATTTTAGACACAACAACAATAAAACAATAATATCTATCCAGAAATTGACTTTAACATAATTGTACCTTTTGTATGGGGGTTCACATCTGATATTGCCCACCCTCCCTGTCCTTTCCTTTCCTTTCCATCCTAAAAGACAGATGAAAGACAATGGTGGTTGTGTACATATCCGGTGCAGAGTCATAATTAAATACTGCAAAAAATCTGATATTAACATGTAATAATGACCTTTTGCATGAGAAGATTCACGCTCCCTGTCCTTTCTTCTTCTCTCGTCTCTTCACACATCATCGTGCAACGCAACGCAAATCGAACACGTTCAATTTAGCTGATTCAAATAAATTTAATTCAAAGAAGGTGAAAACAAGGCAACTCAAATAATTGCAAAGAAAATGCTTTCCTTGTGTCCTAACACCCCTGTAATAGGAGACGTAAACACAAGGCAACTCAAGACATTGAAAGAAAATGCCTTCCTTGTTCACCCTTTGCTTCCTACTTTGAATCTGATTTATTTGAATTGAAAACGTCAAAGGAATCAAATACAAGGCAACTCAAATAAATACAAATAAACTGCTTTCCTTGTATCATCGCTCCCCGTTAATCAAATCAAATTCTCTCAAATAAAACTCTCATTGATTGTAATTCAGTTCAATGAGAATGAAAACTAAATTGATATTTAATTTGAGGAACAGAAACGCTTACCTGAAGGCTCACCGACAGGCTCACCTTCAGGTTCTGCACTCCTCTTTAACCTTGCTGCTTTGTTGCTAGTCAACGAAAGCTGCTGGTTCTGAACCAACTTTGGCTTAGGGCCGCTCCATGGTGGCTGAAGCCTACGCGGTCCCTTAGGTAGAGGCCAAATAGATGTGAACGCCTTCTGCTGCCTGCGTGAAGTGATCCTGGCAGGATCACTTAACACAACAGAGGCTGACCGTAAAGAGGCAGAAGTGCCACGCAGAGGAGAAAATGAGCAGGAGGAAGGGCCCAAGGTAGGGCGAGAGGAGGAGCTGGAAGATGGGCCCAAGCTGGGGCGAGAGGAGGAGCTAGTAGAAGGGCCCAAGCTAGGGTGAGAGGAGGAGCTAGTAGAAGGGCCCAAGGTATGGCGAGAGGAGGAGCTAGTAGAAGGGCCCAAGGTAGGGCGAGAGAAGGAGCTGGAAGAGGGACCCAGGGTAGGGCGAGAGGAGGAGCTAGTAGAAGGGCCCAAGGAAGGGCGAGAGGAGGAGCTAGTAGAAGGGCCCAAGGTAGGGCGAGAGGAGGAGCTAGTAGAAGGGCCCAAGCTAGGGCGAGAGGAGGAGCTAGTAGAAGGGCCCAAGGTAGGGCGAGAGGAGGAGCTGGAAGAGGGGCCCAAGCTGGGGTGAGAGGAGGAGCTAGTAGAAGGGCCCAAGGTATGGCGAGAGGAGGAGCTAGTAGAAGGGCCCAAGGTAGGGCGAGAGAAGGAGCTGGAAGAGGGACCCAGGGTAGGGCGAGAGGAGGAGCTAGTAGAAGGGCCCAAGGAAGGGCGAGAGGAGGAGCTAGTAGAAGGGCCCAAGGTAGGGCGAGAGGAGGAGCTAGTAGAAGGGCCCAAGCTAGGGCGAGAGGAGGAGCTAGTAGAAGGGCCCATGGTAGGGCGAGAGGAGGAGCTGGAAGAGGGGCCCAAGCTAGGGCGAGAGGAGGAGCTAGTAGAGGGGCCCAAGCTAGGGCGAGAGGAGGAGGTGGAAGAGGGGCCCAGGGTAGGGCTACAGGAGGAACGACCTGACCTTTTTGTGGAGCCTTTGCAGGAGGCTCGTGCTGGGACCTTGAGGCGGGCGACCTCTGGCCTGATGGGCAGGGCCTCGATGAGGATAGCCTTCCTCACCATACGCTGAGCCATCTGAGAACACAACATCAAGCCCAAGAACACACCCTCTAGTCAGCACATATAAAGTCGAAGTGCACAGTAAATAGTTTACTAAACCAATTGTGACTGCATGTTATTGTCAAACACTTCAGTCAGTCAACTTGTTAAAACTAATTAGAATTACACCTGAAATAAATATTTGCAATCCGCTCAGAGTCAGTACTGACCTGACTTCTACCTTGTAAAATAAACCATAAAAACCAGTTGCTGAGTGAATACCAGCTTTTGTCTCAAAATAGCTGAACTTGTGAAAATATTACATGACTTGAATTATTAAGTAGTGTACCTGAGTCAATGTGCTATTTCAATCACTGATATCTAATCCCAGTTTGTCCTGCTAAGAGTCTGAGAGCTAACTCTTACACTCCTTCAGCAAAAAACCTTTAGAAAGTGACATTTGCACCAGACTCCATTCACCAATATGCCAATTTTAAATTCTCTCACTGACTGACAAACCTGCAGACCTCCTCCTGACCATGACTGAGCCTAAATGAATAAATGGAAATATTGAGTGTCATCAGCACTACAGGCACGTTCACCTTTTCTGGAGGAGAAGTGTCTGTCTGCAGTTGTTTCTCAGCTCTCTGCTGATGATGTCTGTGTTGGCCAGGACAACATGAAATAAAGTACTAAAATAAAGTTTGATCTATGAAGAAGTGTTTGTGTCAAACAATACATTAATCGATGCTAATTGAAATTATTGCCAATGTTAGCAATAAATGCTAGCTTAAATCAGTGACTTGTGAGGGGTTTATGGTCTAACACCTGCTAAACAACACGGGACTGAAACATTTATAAATCTCACATTTTCTTGACAAAAGCCCTCTTGTCAGTGACACTGGGCCTCGAGCCTCGAGGCTGAGATTCAAACACAATCTTCGATGGATGTTTGTTTCGTGGAGAAATCGTCGAGTTGCAGTACAAAGTTTCTGAAAACGTTTCTGGCGGTTGGAAGTCTTGCTGATGTTTTGGTCCCGACCCGAATGATGCACCTGGAGACGAACCATGGCGACCGTGGAACGTTCCGGTCCACTCTTAGAACATGGCGGCCCGTCAGCCCACATCTCACCTGGAGGATCCTGATCCAAACAATATGGTGGAGTCCCGACGATGGAGGCCAGAGATCAGGCCCATGTTAACCTGTGGGGCACTACATATCTAATACAAATGTGTCCTATAAGATGCCCTTATAACGTGAGCAGGCCTCTCTAGGCATGCAGCATGTGTAATATCTGAGCGCACAAGAAATCCTGATATCATTTATAAGTAATATTATTGTTGTTATTAATCTGCGGCTCCTCTCCTGACAAACATGTTCTGTGCATTTATTCCGGGACATTATACAGCTGCTGTAGCGCCATCGGGTGGGCTCAAGAGAGAACTGCATGTAAAGGAAAAATCATTAGACACATCGCAAAAATGTGTGTAGCCTATATCATACACACATGATGTGTTATACTGGATCTACTGTTGTGTATTGGAGTTCATTTGAGGCTTTCGGCTCAGGCTGTTGGTACCCCCGCCCATCAATCCAGCACGCCCGAGTACAATCAGCTGATTGCTGCTGGTGACGCAGATCGGGACGACACTCGGTGAAGGATGAGGATAAGTGGTAAGAAGAGGTTTGGGTCATGATCTCTGGCAGCATACAGCAGCTGACAACGCCTAGAAATTCACAGGAATGACGCGCTAGGCCGTGTCACTACTATTATTGTATAAATAAATACGCTGAATATTCTTTAATGGTGTCATTCAGAGGGGATATGTTTATTTAGCAAATCGGATGAAAAATAACGTATTGATCTACATGCAGTGACATTATGAATGTGGCTTTTGATTGCAGCAATTCCAGCAAACTCCAACTCCAGTTCTTCATGCTGACCAAAACCCTCTTGTGTTCCCAGCCCAGATGTGCAATCACAATCAGCGCCTGATGCTCTGAGCTCTGTTTGTGCAGCCATAGTGCTTGTGTTGTGTTTTGGTGTTGCACTTTTGCTCAGGTGTTGCCCTCTTTCTCCCCCTCCTCCTCGCCTGCATGTGGAGATCCACACCTGATCCTACTCTCCACTTAGTCCTGGTGATACAAAGTGCTGCTGGTGCCAGTGGGCCGGGCGGCTGCAGTGTGAAGAAGCCAGAGTGACTGAGCTACAGACCACATTGTCTTATTGAAGACACCTGTTTCTTTGTTCCAGGTGGATGGTAGATTGTTCTTGAGCAATTAAGGTCAAGGTCAAGTTTATTTCTATAGCACATTTAAGAAACACACAAAGTTGACCAAAGTGCTTCACAGGGTTGAGAATCAACAATACACAAATAAAACATCAAACAAACAGGGCACACAAAACAAATTAAGATGTGTCTGGAAATTTCCCACCATCATACTGTAACTGCTTAACATACTGTAACTGGTTCTGGTCTTTTTAGTGTCTTAATTGTCCTCTACATGAATATTTAGCATAACATTGTGTCACGAACCGGCTCAATGTTTGTGACAATGAGGGGAGACAAGTGAGGTTTTTAAGTTTCAACAAAAATGTTTATTTGTAACCTTCAGAAGGAAACTATCTACAAAAGCATGGGATGGAGAGTAGCGGCATCAGTGATGATTGCAGTGTATGGATGAGTGAAGCGTGTGGTTGTTTGTCAGAAAACACCGAGACGAACCCAGATCCTGAAAGGTGTGGAGCCTAGGAGAGAGAGCGAGACAAAGAGACCAAGCTGTTATTTGCAGCCTTGGTAGAAGCCTAGCCAAGTGTCAGCACCTGGCCGTAACGACCCTCCCTGACTGCCAGCTCCTGCAGGAGGTGATCAGCTGCATCCTGGTGAGAGCAAAAAGGGAGGGGTCGTAACAATTGGCATAAACATGTAAATGATATCGGTTCATAGGTGGTTGGCCTGTGATCAGTTACCAGCAAACAGAAGATATAAAGGGAGTTGTGGTGATGTTGTGTTCTGCCCTGCCTGATAGGAGGTCTGTGTCACATTCACTCCAAATGTTCCTGTTGAGGAGACGGAGAGGTAAAGTGAGGAGCAGACACACTGACAACTTTAACACAGCAGCCTTTAAACTCCATCTACACGTTTCTGTGGACAGTTAGGTGATGTCTCAGAGCTGCAGAAGCTCATCATCGTCAGCTGTTTTGCTCACATGTGGGCTACTTTAATTGATTCATCGAATCACAGTGTAATACAGTGAAGCTGTAAACTAACCACAGACACAGTTGAGGCTGATGAGCAGCAGGATCCTGCAGATCATCTTCTCTCTGTGAGAGGAGACAGAAGTGAAGAGTCATGTGATCACAGTCCAGTCCTCACATGTACCACAACAAACATGTGCAGTCTGTCTTTAGTCTTTACAATGCTCCTCTGGCTTTATTGTCCTGCTGTCCAACAGCTTTCATTGTGACTCAGTAAAAACTCATCAGCAGCTCCATGATTAAACAAATTAAATGGAAAAACATTAAACTAAAACAAAAGTATGAGCACAACTCAACTTTGATCTCATGTGTTACTCTGTGGTTCAACAACTGGAGGAGGTTTATGATGTAAATATTAGTGTTCTTGGAAACAGATTTCATCATAATTCATCCATTTTGTTTCCTGTCTGATCACCTCTGGAGGACTTGTTGTCTTGTAATGACTGAAAATGTACCACAACGTTGTTCTGCTAATCATGGAGAGAAAAATGTTTAATTCAACCCTGAGTGAGAACAATCGTCCTGTGAAACACCTTCAGTGTTCACCAGCATTCAAACTCAGACTATACTTTCAGGGATCATTTCAATAGTTTCTGACTTGAGAAATGTGTTTCTAAAGTGTTTGGTCTCGCTAACCACAATGAAGAGTTGTGATATTCCCTTCTGAGCATGAAGCTGACAGAGAGTCATGATTCACTTCATATCTTCTCTGTCATTGATGATTGTTCTGCTCTTCTCCATGAAGTACTGAGGAAGGGCATATGATCAGAGTGGATGAAGTACAGCTGTGAAAAGATGATAAACAGTATGAATGTTATTAATACTGAGATGTCAAACTATTGTTTTAGATGGAGGTCCACACCTGATCCGTCTTGGCGCTCAGTCTGGTCATATAAAGTGCTGCTGGTGCCAGTGAACCTGGTACTGTAGTGTGCTGTAGAGCCAGAGTGACTGAGCTACAGACCACACTCTCTTTTTGAAGATAACATAACATGTTTACATTTCATAACATCCAACAGTTGATCATTCAAATTGATTTGGAGGAACATTAATACGAACGCCTTAGGAAGTTCCGATCTTTGGATGATCTGGAAGTATTAAGATTTGAAGTAATTTTTGTTGTCCTATGATCGATTGTCTTTTCATGATCATGAGGATGACTTGACTGATGGTTCCTTGACTAGATGCGTCTGGAGGAAGATGACAAAACTGAGGCTGTAGAGCGAGAGCAGTGTGTCTTGCTCCTGAAGACCATGCTGGCATTTGATGCAGATGAGAGGATCACTCCCCATGAACTTCTCACTCATCCATTCATCACCAAAGACTACCGGTACGGCCCCGTTTACACCAAGGGAAGACGCAGCTATTTCACTGCGGTCTGGCCTCTCATTTACACAAAAACACTGTTTTTATCACAGAAAACAATTATTTATAAAAACTCCGGCCAAAGTGCATTTTTCTGCTAACACCGGTTATGTGTTGCCGTATCAGCTGGGGGAAACGGGGTTTTAGGTCCTCAAACGTCACATTATGCGCCAGAAAATGCTTAACCTCATGTGAGCGCCCTATGTTTACAGTTTCTTTGAAAGGAACAGGAAGTCATTCATGTTATTCATTGTAGTCGATTCTGAGGATTCTGATTGGCTTGCATGGCTTTATCCTTCTACCTACACTGCCGCCCATAGGTTTGGCATAGTTATAATGGCACTCGACTCGCACTCGCGTATTTCTGATGGTTGATGTAAATTGCAACTTTTTTGAAAACAATGTTGTGTGCACAATGTTATTATTGAAAACGTAGGGGGGGAGATATTTGTTTCTCTAAATACCCGGCTATGTGTAAATGTGGCCAAAGTGTGTGTGTGTGTGTGTGTGTGTGTGTGTGTTTGTGAAGAATCTTCAAGAAACTGTAGAACAATAACAAGATAATTCTGTGTGTGTATGTTTTCATGTTTAGTGTCCAGACTGATGGGGTCAAGACATCAAGAAGCTTCACTTCTTTAAGTGAGGACTTTGAATGTGAGCCACGAGTCACTCCTCTGAAGGATGCAGAAAGAAATAACATCCTTCCAGACGACTGCATCTCCTGAAATTCTCCCATCAGGTGTGATCCTGGATCGACCTGCGACAGCCGAGAACAAAACGCTGCTGGAAGATCAGGAGATTTCAATTAGGTAAGCTGATGAAAAATAGTGTCACAATCTGTTGCCTTTATCTTTCACTTGCTTCCTAATCAAATCCACACGATAGCTGGATTAAGATCTTTATTACAGGAGGAAGTTAATGATCGTACCGATTTGGTCCTCAAAGCCACCAGAATCAAGGAAAATGAAGAGTTCCTTGTTGCAGCTTTGAGATGCAATGACATTAACATGAATAACACTCTAACCTTTTCTTTTGTGTGTTTAGTTTTCAGTCTGGACTGAACAAGATGTCAGAGTCCTAAATGATCAACACAGTAACCAAAGTAACAAGTTTTTGGGCTTAACCCCATGTGGTAAGTAACAGTCACCTCTACTTGTGTCTGAATTGTTGTGAAGTACAGCTAAGGTTTTTAATGTCCTCTGATTTTCAGAAGACACAAGGATAAAGAAGAAGACGAAGAAGAAAAAGACGCATCTTCTCTTGGTTGAGGAAGACTTCAGGCTGCGTTGATGAGGATTAGGGATGGTCAAGTGAAGTGTAGGGTTTCTTTAGTATGGTCTTCTGGGCCTCTAGAGAGTTGTGCAATCAAAATCCTTTTAGGTTCAGTGGTCAATTTTGGCATTGTGGCTTCACAGCAGAAGGCACTGGCTTTTCCCGGGCCTCTTTCTGTCTGTGTAAAGCCGCTCATTGGCCCTATGTCTGCGTGGGTTTCCTCTAGCACTCAATAAACAATTAGATTGGAGACTTCTTTGCAACCACTCGGATCATATTCTCCTCTTCAGTAAAGAACAGTCATCAATGACAGAACACATGAACTGAATCATTACTCTCTGTCAGTTTCATGCTCAGAAGGGAATATCACGACTCATCATCGTGGTTAGCGAGACCAAACACTTCAAACACATTTCTCAAATCAGAAACTATAGAAATTATCCCTGAAAGTATAGTCTTAGTTTGAATGACGGTGAAAACTGAAGTTGTTTCACAGGACGATCATTCTCACTCAGGGTTCCTCCATGCTGTCTAAAATCTCCTCCAGTTGGTTTCAAAAAAGAATTTCACTATAGAATTTCAGAAACAAAGAGAAATGTCTACAGTAAATTTGCCAGAACCTCAACAAAGAGAATAACTTGACAATTCTTGATTATCAAGGTTTCTGTCTTTTGATCAACAAATTCATTATTACATTCTGTGAATGAGCTCTAAACTTTAGTCAACCCTTAATCTGCGATGTAACTGACTACCAACATTCTCATACAACCAATCCAATCTGTTCTCAGAAGTTTTGAGATTGTTCTCAAGTGTTTTCTTTTACTAGTACAAATTCATGCAACCACTCTGATCATATTCTCTTCCTCAGTACTCCATAAAGAAGTACAGAACAATCATCAATGACAAAGAACATATGAACTGAATCAATACGCTCTGTGAGCTTCACGCTCAGAAGGGAATATCACAACTCATCATCGTGGTTAGCGAGACCAAACACTTTAGAAACACATTTCTCAAGTCAGAAACTATAGAAATGATCCCTGAAAGTATAGTCTTAGTTTGAATGCTGGTGACAACAGAGGGTCATTCACAGAACCTTCATTCTCACTCAGGGTTCATCGTTGCTGCCACAAAAGACCAAAAATTACAGATTTGTGAAAAGTAATCAAAATAAAAGTACATCTTCAATTGAAACTGCAACTAAAGCTGATGATTTCATGTTAACAACTTGGACATTAGATCTGCCTCATTTTATTTCACGGACAGCAATTTGTAACAGGGAGACCTTCAACACCAGACCTACTCAACAGACAACTTGAGGCTCTAATGTGGTCCTCGAACAACCTCATTCCTCATTTTGTAGGCAATTCATTAATTATGTCAACAGAAAAATAATGTTTTTATCAAAAAGGATTAGCTTTTTATTTTATTTACCAGACTTTTACAGTGTCATGAATGTAAACTGGAACTGTGTTAGCCTGTCTTACTTCTTCCAGTCAGTGAGAAAATGAACCTCTTGTCTCACCAGTATTTTGAGATTTGGGTAAATGTAGTCACTGTATTTTTTTTTACTTTCATTACTTTGTTACTTACTTAAGAATTTTCATACAAATGTTTTTTTTCTTTATTTCAGCACTGCCTTAATCTCTTGTCTGTACACCACGTCAGAGCTGTGCTGTCAGTGGCATGCAGTGATTGGCTGTGTTATGTTGTGTCATTTACATAAAACCACATGACAGAACGAGATGCAGCAACTGGAGGAGGGTTTCAACAGAGACGAACCCTGAGTGAGAATGATTCTCCTGTGACTGAACCGATGTTGTCACCTTCTCACTAACTAAGACTATACTTTCAGGGATCATTTCTATAGTTTCTGACTTGAGAAATGTGTTTGTTCTTGCTAACCATGATGATGAGTCGTGATATTTCCTTCTGAGCATGAAACTGACAGAGTAATGTTTTAATTCATGTCTTCTGTCATTGATGATTGTTCTGTACTTCTTTATGGAGTACTGAAGAAGGGAATATGATCAGAGTGGTGGTGAGGTTGTACAGGAGAATTAAAGTGCTTGTCTCTTACTATAAAATCTGTAAGTTTTTAACAGTTAGTCGTAAAAACCTTTACTAGTTGAGGGCCAAATAAGGCTTTTTAAGAAGGAATTCCCTGATTGAAACAAGAATAATTTTGATATGGTGGTTGTAGGCGAAAGGCTGTACTTTAACATTTCCTGTGTTTGACCTGTTAAGCTCAGAATTTAAATATGTTGTACTTATGTTTTTTTTCTCCACTTTTTTTCACACTGTAAAGAAAAGACTATATATACATTAGAAGTAGATGGTCAGTCTGGTAAATTTCTTCTGCTTGGATGGCCCGAGTGTTACCTTTTTAATAAAAAAAGAGTATTTTTCCTGCTTAGCAGCAGACATAACTAATGAATTGCCTACAAAATGAGGAATGAGGTTGTTCGAGGACCACATTAGACCCTCAAGTTGTCTGTTGAGTAGGTCTGGTGTTGAAGGTCTCCCTGTTACAAATTGCTGTCTGTGAAATAAAATGAGGCAGATCTAATGTCCAAGTTGTTAACATGAAATCATCAGCTTTAGTTGCAGTTTCAATTGAAGATGTAGTTTTTTTTTGGATAACTTTTCATGAATCTGTCATTTTTGGTCTTTTATGGCAGCAAAGATGAACCCTAAGTGAGAATGAAGGTTCTGTGAAACACCTTCAGTGTTCACCATCATTCAAACTAAGACTATACTTTCAGGGATCATTTCTATAGTTTATGACTTGAGAAATGTGTTTCTAAAGAGTTTGGTCTCGCTAACCACGATGAAGAGTCGTGATATTCCCTTCTGAGCGTGAAGCTGACAGAGAGTAATGATTCAATTCATCTGTTCTTTGCCATTGATGATTGTTCTGTACTTCCTCATGGAGTACTGAGGAAGGGAATATGATCAGAGTGGTTGCAAGAGTTTGTACTAGTAAAAGAAAAAAACTTAAGAACAATCTCAACACCTTTATGAGAACAGATTAGTTGTACGAGAATGTTGGTAGTCAGTTACATCGCAGATTAAGGGTTGACTAAAGTTTAGAGCTCATTCACAGAATGTAATAATGAATTTGTTGATTTAAAGACAGAAACCTTGATAATCAAGAATTGTCAAGTTATTCTCTTTGTTCAGGTTCTTGCAAATTTACTGTAGACACTTCTCTTTGTTTCTGAAACTAGTGCAGTGCCCGTAAGAAAAGTGTATTCCTATAAAAAAGTAGGAGGTTAGGCAGCTTCTTCATGGATGGCCAAATGAGGCTGTGTTTGAAGGTGGGACGTCAGGGATATTTAGGTTTGTTGATAAATCCGATATTCCAGGGTATAATTGGCCGTTTTTGACTATTTTTGATTTTGCCATTATATTTCATCTTAAAAGCTATTTACTTGGTGTCCTTATTTTCAGCACAACCTCACATGTGTGACTGTACAGTTATTTTTTTATTTTGACATACTGTATTAACACAATGGACCTAAAATCACAAAAAAAAACCATAAAATCCGAGTAGAAAAAGTTACATTTTTTTACTGTGAAAACCACAAATATGTTTAACAACCCTTTTTTTTTTTTTTTTTTTACTTATAATGCAAATATAAATTGTTGTTTGCCAAATTTGTGCATACACTTTAAACATTTACGAAGTTATATGCAACTATTTACATTTAAATGCAGGCAATGCTCAGGTCTGCCTGAGCTCCTTCCAGCTGAATAAATAGCTGGACTGCCTGCTCCACATTCAGCTTCTCCTCATTATTCTGACTCATTAAACAAAAAACCGACTCCACTACACACTAAACACACTACACCAAACACTACATAATACACTAACTATACACTCCAAACACGCTAAATGTCACAAATCTCTCAACTCTCAATATTGCTGTCTATACACCGACCGTCGTTGCCTGTAAATCACCCGCCTACGTCCCTCCCACAACTTCCTGTTCCTCAACAACCAAACTTGCTGCTTGGACACTTTTGTGACAAAAGCCTGTTTTTACCGTTTCTTCCTGCACCAGACACAAAGCAAACGTGACGGCAATGTTCGCGGAAAAGCGTGGCGGACATTATTTACCCTAGGTCCGGTTTTGGACGTGCCGATGCGTCCGGTCCATCGCCTCGGGAGTCGGGCCGTGTAGGTGAACATCCACAGATTCCGATTCCACTTTGTTGTCCGTGCGTCTCCGGATCTCCTCAGACCCGAACAGACTCGGTCCGGACTCGTTTAATCTCATTAATCCACAACAGTCAGTTTAGATGCACAGAACAGAACAACGGGACCTAACCGCCGGCAAAATCCCGGTCCAGCTCGCACCGCTGCATGTATAAATCCGCTCGTTTCTTCAGGTATGTCATGGGCTTGAGCTCTGCAGTGATTGGCTCTGGTGCGCACGTGACTGTGGTGGCTCCGGTGGACTATGCTCGGCGGAATTTGTAAAGCATTTATGAAATAATGTATTCACGATATCATTGCAGTCCAAGCAAATGCTTAGATGCACACCACTGAACCACGCAGCAGCCATGTTGAAAGTCTCAGGTCAGTGTGATCCTTATCCGCAGAGATATTTGACTAAGAGAAACACAGACAGACAGAGATTCCTTGCTTTTATAGAGAGATTCTATAGTGAAATTCTTTTTGGAAATCAACTGGAGGAGATTTTTGACAACATAGAGGGACCCTGACTGAGAATGATCGTCCTGTGAAACACCTTCAGTTTTCACCATCATTCAAACTAAGACTATACTTTCAGGGATCATTTCTATAGTTTCTGACTTGAGAAATGTGTTTCTAAAGTGTTTGGTCTCGCCAACCATGAAGAACAGTCATGATATTCCCTTCTGAGCTTCTTCCTTATGTCTTCTGAAAATCAGAGGACATTAAAAACCTAAGCCGTACTTCACAACAATTCAGACACAAGTAGAGGTGACTGTTACTTACCACATGGGGTTAAGCCCGAAGACTTTGTGTTACTTCCGTTACCGTGTTGCTCATTGAAGACTCTGACATCTTGTTCAGTCCAGACTGAAAACTAAATACACAAAAGAAAAGGTTAGAGTGTTATTCATGTTAATATCATTGCATCTCAAAGCTGCAACGAGGAACTCTTCATTTTCCTTGATTCTGGTGGCTTTTGAGGACCAAATCGGTACGATCATTAACTTCCTCCTGTAATAAAGATCTTAATCCAGCTATCGTGTGGATTTGATTAGGAAGCGAGTGAAAGATAAAGGCAACAGATTGTTATACTATTTTTCATCAGCTTACTAAACTCGAATCTCCTGATCTTCTAGCAGCGTTTTGTTCTCGGCTGTCGCAGGTCGATCCAGGATCACACCTGATGGGAGAATTTCAGGAGATGCAGTCGTCTGGAAGGATGCTATTGCTTCCTTCATCCTTCAGAGGAGCGACAGGAGGCTCACATTCAAAGTCCTCAATGCAAACAAATAATAAAATACTTTATAAACCATTTATTAATCATTTACAAAGTTTCATAAACATCAGTTGCAATGTTACAATAATCAATTGCTCAGTAAATGCTTTATAAAAACATTTCATTGTTGACAATGAATTAACTGTTAACTAAAGTTATATTAACTGTCATTTGACCATTTGTGGTTATTATAAAGTATGTCCCTTAAGTTTGGTATCTGCTGTTTTTTCTTTCTTTTCCTTTTCTGTGAAGCACTTTGTAAAGTTGTTTGGAAAGGGACGAAGATCAATAGTGTTTTATCATTGATTTTATTATTATAATATAGTATTTAATTTTTTATTGTTAGTGCTGTACGATTTTGTATTCTTCATGTTCTGTTATTCTTACTACTCATATTTTATTGCTGTCTTGGATTGCATTAGTTTTTAATCCATTTTTTAAAAACATATGTTTTTTAATTCACTTTATCTCTTGTTGAGCACTTTCAATTAATTTTGATATGTTTTAAAGGTGCTATATGACTAAAGTTTGTTTGATTCGTTATCAGTATTACTCTTGTTTGATAGAAGTATCTCATAGTATAATCTTACAACGAGTCTTCTCTTACAGATGAAATTGAGTGAAGGTAGGCATCTTCCTCTACACACCGAATAAGGAACTTGATGTACTCGTTGAGTTTCCAGTTTCCAGCCATCGTCTTTTCTGTTGTAAATTTTACCCGTTTATGGCTGCCACCTGATTTTTTAAATCCCCCGGCTGGAGGTTGACCACGTAATACGTCAGGAGCATGACACGCCCCCATCGACCCCGCCGGATTATCCAATCAGAGAGGTAGGCTTGCCTCTGACACCTGTTAGAAGTCATTTGCGTTGGTCACCACTAGATGGCACCATTGTTGCTTCCTGAGTTGTCCACATACTTTTGTTAGTTAGAAACTTTGTTTCTTAGTTTGAATGCTGGTGAAAACTGAAGGTGTTTCACAGGACGATCATTCTCACTCAGGGTTGAATTAAACATTTTTCTCTCCATAATTAGCAGAACAACGTTGTGTTCAATCTTCTATCATTACAAGACAACAAGTCCTCCAGAGGTGATCAGACAGGAAACAAAATGGATGAATTATGATAAAATCTGTTTCCAAGAACACTAATACTAACACCATAAACCTCCTCCAGTTGTTGAACCACAGCGTAACGCAGCCAATCACTGAAGGCCACTGACAGCTGAGCTGTAACAGAACTGGAATTCTTATGTTTGAAATGACAAATGATCAAAGTTACTCTGTCTTTCAATCATTCATTATTTAACTCCTCAAATGAGCGCTAAACTTTAACCATCACCTTTACTACAATCTTGTTAGCTACCAGTATTGTTAGTTGTGAACTCAATTCCAAACCTTTTTTTTTCTTTTGACAGATTTTTGCAACCACTCTGATCATATTCCCTTCTTCAGTATTCTATGAGGAAGTACAGAACAATCATCAATGACAGAAGACATGAACGAAATCATTACTTTCTGTCAGCTTCACGCTCACAAAGGAATATCACGACTCATCATCGCGGTTAGCGAGACCAAACAATTTAGAAACACATTTCTCAAGTCAGAAACTATAGAAATGATCCCTGAAAGTATAGTCTTAGTTAGTGAGAAGGTGACAACATCGGGTCATTCACAGGAGAATCATTCTCACTCAGGGTTCGTCTCTGTTGAAACCCTCCTCCAGTTGCTGCATCTCGTTCTGTCATGTGGTTTTATGTAAATGACACAACATAACACAGCCAATCGCTGCATGCCACTGACAGCACAGCTCTGACGTGGTGTACAGACAAGAGATTAAGGCAGTGCTGAAATAAAGAAAAAAAACATTTGTTTGAAAAGTCTTAAGTAAGTAACAAAGTAATGAAAGTAAAAAAAAAATACAGTGACTACATTTACCCAAATCTTAAAGTACTGGTGAGACAAGAGGTTCATTTTTCTCACTGACTGGAAGAAGTAAGACAGGCTAACACAGTTCCAGTTTACATTCATGACACTGTAAAAGTCTGGTAAATAAAATAAAAAGCTAATCCTTTTTGATAAAAAGATTATTTTTCTGTTGACATAACTAATGAATTGTCTACAAAATGAGGAATGAGGTTGTTCGAGGACCACATTAGACCCTCAAGTTGTCTGTTGAGTAGGTCTGGTGTTGAAGGTCTCCCTGTTACAAATTGCTGTCTGTGAAATAAAATGAGGCAGATCTAATGTCCAAGTTGTTAACATGAAATCATCAGCTTTAGTTGCAGTTTCAATTGAAGATGTAGTTTTTTTTTGATAACTTTTCATGAATCTGTCATTTTTGGTCTTTTGTGGCAGCAAAGATGAACCCTGAGTGAGAATGAAGGTTCTGTGAAACACCTTCAGTTTTCACCCTCATTCAAACTAAGACTATACTTTCAGGGATCATTTCTATAGTTTCTGACTTGAGAAATGTGTTTCTAAAGGGTTTGGTCTCGCTAACCACGATGATGAGTCGTGATATTCCCTTCTGAGTGTGAAGCTGACAGAGAGTAATGTTTTAGTTCATCTGTTCTTTGTCATTGATGATTGTTCTGTACTTCTTTATGGAGTACTGAGGAAGGGAATATGATCAGAGTGGTAAAAGTACAGCTGTGAAAAGATAAACAATACAAAGCTAGAAATACTGAGACATCAAACTGTTGTTTTAGCTGTTGCTCTTCATACAACATGCGTTGGAAAAAAAACAGGTGAAGACTTTGCTTATGTTTCAGAAAACAAGTAGATGATCAATGGGTTAGTGGGCCAAAATCACCAAATTGAAACTTAATCATTACAGGAAGATAAACAGTGTACATGTGAGTGGCCATGTTAGTCTATTTGAAAACAGATTTCATCATAATTCATCCATTTTGTTTCCTGTTTGATCACCTCTAGAGGATTTGTTGTCTAGTAATGATAGAAGATTTAACACAATATTATTCTGCTAATCATGGAGAGAAAAATGTTTAATTCAACCCTGAGTGAGAATGATTGTCCTGTGAAACACCTTCAGTTTTCACCGTCATTCAAAGTAAGACTATACTTTCAGGGATCATTTCGATAGTTTCTGACTTGAGAAATGTGTTTGTAAAATGTTTAGTCTCACTAACCATGACAATGATTTGAGTTTTTCTCTTCTGAGCATGAAGCTGATAAAGAGTAATCATATGTTCTGTCATTGATGATTATTCTGTACTTTACCATAGAGTACTGAGGAAGAGAATATGATCAGAGTGGTTACACTGTGTCTAACAGAACAACTAGTCTGAAACTATAGAAATGATCCCTGAAAGTATGGTCTTAGTTTGAACTCAGGTAGAAGCACAAGATGATTCACAGGAGAACCATTTCACTCACGGCCCCTCTCTGTTCAACCTTCCTCCATTTACAGCATCTCATCCAGCCATGTGGTTTTATGTAAATGACACAGCATAGCACCGCCAATCACAGCATGCCACTGACAGCACAGCTGTGACACTGTAAAGACAAAAGATTAAGGCAGTACTGAGATAAAGAAAAAAATTAATAAGCTTTAGGTAAGAGAAAAAAGTTAAAAGTTAAAGTGAAAACATACATTTAGTCAAAGTACTGGTAAGACAAGAAGTCAATTTCTCTCACTGACTGGAGAAGTAAGACAGGTTAACACAGTCCCAGTTTACATGACAATACACAAATTGATATTTATCTAATTCATATTAACTGATGTGTTTTGAATCATCCTTATGGAGGAATGTTTATGAGGGTAGCATTAAGCAATGTTTGGCTGCTATGAGGCAAGAGTATAATATACACTTGACACACATTGTAGGCGGCATTGTTTCGTAAAGCACAATTTCTAATTATCAGACCTGCTACTGGATTATTTATTTCATTTGTAGGTCTCATATTTCAAGTGAAGTTAACATTTACTGTAGCACAATTCAAATAATTGTGGATGTTTTTAACTCAATGCATGACATTTCCAAATCGACTTAATCAACTAGATCTTCTACTGTGAGACATCACTATTTTTAAGCCCAACTGTTAGCAGTTCTTTTAGACAGGTTCACATCACAAATCCTTGTCATTGTTTTTTTGACACATATATAACCACTCTGCTCATATTCCTTTCCTCAGTACTCCATAAAGAAGTACAGAACGATCATCAATGACAGAAAGCTTATGAACTGAATCATTACTCTCCATCCGCTTCACGCTCAGAAAGGAATATCACGACTCATCATCGTGGTTAGCGAGACCAAACACTTTAGAAGCACATTTCTCAAGTTAGAAACTATAGAAATGATCCCTGAAAGTATAGTCTTAGTTTGAAAGAGGGTGAAAACACGAAGTCATTCACAGAACGATCATTCTCTGTCAGGGTTCATCGTTGCCGCCACACACGGCTAAAATAACCGATGAATGAGGAGTAAACACATTTTAATTTGTAGCACAGCCATGAAATGTGACTTTAGTCTCAACTGCTGCTAAATGGTGTTTTATTGTTAGCGTTCCATTTCAGAACACCCACAATGCTTTGCGAAGTGAGCCACACACGACCATCCATGTTTTGTCATATTTGTTGATGTTTATGTAAAACATAACTTTGACAATAGATCGGACTGCTCGGTCAAGAAACAATATGAGAGACGGTAAGACGTTTGACGTTATTAAGTGTGGATTTACACCGTTTACACGAGATATGCTCAACGGTGCGTCGGAATTTATGTTCCTGACAGACACCTGGCAAACAAAACAGTTCCGTTTACAACGACAACCCTAGACCCGGCTCGTTGTGCGGATATTAATTTAGCGATATATAATCTCAATTTAGACAACATTCACGCATAAAGAAGAGTTATATGAAAGCGTACATCTGTCGTCACATTGCGCTGAAAATCACGCGAACCCGTCGGTCACTTCTGCCGTAACATAGCGACCCAGTGTTCAGGCACACAGTTTTCTCTATGGTTGTAACCAGCAGTGTGGTCGGTACGACACACGGGGGCGCTGTTAAGGCGGCATTAAGGCAACTTCAGCTCAAACTTGTCAAGAGCTACTAACATTCACAATAGAAAATAACCCACGGTCAAAATGGGCATTAAGTTATAACTTTGTTTTTATCACTAAAAATGCTACTTCACAATTTGCTAGCAAAACCTTCTGTTACTTCTAGTATTAGCTAGCTAATGTTTCCTACCACAGGTGTCTCACTCACGGAAGCGGCCAGGTAACCATAAACTTTGTATCGGTTACAATACTTTGACTCATTTACTTAAAAACTGATTAAAATGTATTAAATGCTTACTACAGGTGAGAAAAAACAGTCCTGGTCTGGTGATAATAACCCCATAATCTACGGTGCCTCATAACGCGAAGTTAGCTTAAACGCTAGCGTATTTATTAGGTAAGTTAAGTCGCCATTTTCATCCACAGCGCTGTTGTGTCAACTACATGACCTTTTTCTCGACACTCCAATGCTGCCAACACTTCTAAAATCAACTCACCAATGTTGAAGCCGATGGCCCGAGGCACCCTCTTTTGTCTCACAGGAATGTTGAGTTTTAGCCAAACCCTGCTGCGACATGTCTGCCTCCATCATTTAGACAGTGGTTGCGTAAAGGATTTCGTTGCGCATGCGCAATAAATACCACGGACTGCGTAGGTCATCCTAAAATAGTTTATTCATGCAAGAAAAGTTGCCCACCAGGTCCACTGATGAGAGGAATAAATGAATTATTGGGGAAAAAATGACAAAAATGTAAATTATGCGAAATAACTTCGCACTCCGCCATTCTTTACTCATCTATACTTCTTCCTTCATTTCACAATATTCAAAATATATTCCATATTTCACACACAGAACATTCCAAAATTATATTCAGTGACTCATATTACACCATTGTTATGGACATATTCTATGTTCTGTTGCTGTTAAAAGCAACATAGTGTTGAATTATGTGGTTCAAAGTCAGATTTGCTATGTGACATGATGATCATGAGATGAGACAGGGAATAGACAGAAGGCACCTACAAACACGCACACACACGAGACTCTGAAACATTTGGGTCAAGGCAAGAAGGATTTGGTCATCTTAAACTGAATATTATAATTAAAAAATAAAAACAATTATCATGGTCCCTTGTCTTTTATGATCTATGCTGTCACTACCAGGTCAAAGATTTCCTGCTTTAGTAATATTATGATAATAAAACATTCCTAACTGTAATAGCGTTTATATAGTCACTCCGTGCAATAAAAGAGTAGTATACAACTTTACTAGCTAGATGACATCAAACCAAAATTAAGTTAAAAAAGGCTGACATGATTAAAATGAGGTGAGAACAATACATATTCACAATAACTTCATTTAATTTTTCAGTTTTAGTGTTCTGTATGTTAATATAATATATTATGTAGAATACATTTTAATTTTAAAATGATAATGTCATCATCATCAAATAGATTCTGTAATTACTTAATTATTGTTGTGCTCTTTCAGCTGTTACAGTTTGTAATGCCACAGTTCAACAACTGCTAAGTAGCTGTGAAAATAGAATTCTGTTTATGGCACATTCGTTAATTATGAAACAAATACTGTCCTTCACACTTTTTTGACCAAATCAGAATAAGTAAAATCATGAAAATATTATTTAACAGCTTAATTTAAAAGAAATTGACATATTTATCTCAAACAGAAATAAGTAGCTGTGGATCTTCATAGCATCTTCAAAGTCATCAAAGTCTAATCTAATGCTGCTTTGTTTTAATACACTAATAAGTATGTAAATCATACTTGGGATAACTGACATCAGATCAACATGACTAGTGAAACAGGAACCAAAATAGTAATGATGTTGCTCATTATCAGCATCTGTCAGCTGTGTGTTCATTGGAGATCTGCCCTTGGAAATGCAAAGTTATTAACTCAGGTCAATGACTAGAAAAGCCAGAACCCAAATGCCATTTATTCCATCCTCAGACTTCTTTCTCCGTTTGTTTTTTGCCTTCTTTCACTATCCTCTTCTACGGCTTCTCCTTAAACCTCCTCAAGAGCTGGTGCACCTGTCGTCTGGCTCCAGACCGAACACAGCTGGAGAAGGAAGTGTGGTGTTGGCGCTTCACCTGGTAAAGACACAGCAGAAGGAGGCACAGTCATTCTGGGCGCCAGATGCCAGATCTCTTAACTATGAGTTATAATATGGCTACAGAGACAGCAAAATTTCCCAGTCATAAGAAAATAGACTTTCAGGGATGTTTTTTCTTTTATTTCATAACATTTTTGTGAGGGAAAATGTTTGCAAAAGTTCAAAAATACTTTGCACATAACTATGAGCAGTATGCTCTGGATTCTCCAAAATGAAGACGTTCAGGAACCCACCATTGCAACTTGGTGCACATACAGGCACATTTTATAGTGACCTTGGAAATTTGACAGTTTCCAGGAAGTATAAGGAAGTTACCACTTCTGTGGTTGTAAAACGCAATTAATCTTAACATGTATTTCTGAATAAGCGGTGTATTTTATAAGAGACACTGAGCTAGCAACATGAAACATTAATTTATGAGGTAACTGTCAATTTGAAGTCATACTGCCCCTGGCAATTACACCCTAGTACAATTTCCTAATATAAGTTGTAGATAATAGGTCACGTTTAATGACTGTATTTGAAAGATCATTTAAACCCCATTATGATGATAATGATAGAAGTCATAATCCAGGTCAGATAGTTGAATGAGTGTCATGCATTGAATCCAACTTTCTGTTGTTGTTGGTACTTATCTGCTTGCCAGCTCCTTCTTCAGACAGGATCTAAAAGATGTGGCACGCTCCACAGATTTATAGCCCTGAGAGGTCAGTGGATAGACATTGTGAAGAAGAGGAAGGAGGGATTAGGGAAATGTGTAGGAAAGACAAAAAGAAGGGGTGATGAATGGATAAGAAGAAAAGAAAGGTATTGGTGTTGGTTGATGGCAGCATAGATGAGTATGGCAGAAAGAGATCAAGCGAGGAGAGAAAGAGATGAGACACTGTTAATAAGCCAAGACTGTGAGGCCAAGAAAGCATCCAAAGAAGCCCACAGGGTCATAAAAAACAACTTCACTGCACTTCAGGCACATTTTAAGCATGAATCTACATAAAGTCAGGAGGTGGTTGATGGTGGTATTGTATCATGATACACCACCAGAGGGCAGCATCCCTCCTTGGGAACAACACTTGAAGTTGCTCGGGGTGATTTCAAGTTCAGTCACAGTTTTTCATCACTCCAAGTAATTCATTACAGTTGTTACCAGCTTCTTCCTACATGCGTTAGATTCAATGAAGGCTCAGTTTCAATCGAATGTATAGATTGTAGTTCTATTGTTCTTTTTGCATCAGATTCCTGTGTACTCATTACCTATGTTTCTTCTAGTCTGGAATCTAGTTTGGCCACATTTCCCTTTAACTACTTGAGTTTGTTGAAGGACAATATTAGCCTGCGCTGTTTTGAACCCATTTACAATAAATGGAAACAAACTTTTTAACAGCAGGAGGACTACTTGTTATTGAGGCTGTTCTCTCAGTGGCTCACAGGGGTTCTAACCCACAAAACCCCTTTTACAAAATGACTAAGATTACTGAGTTCAATTCAATTAATATACTATTCTGTTTGTTAGCCACATCATATCTTTTGAAAATGTGCTAACCCATAACAACACATTTAGCACTGGTTAAGGAAGACCAGCTTGTAATTCAGATAAACTTCATTAATGAATTCATTGATTTAATAAAAAAATAAAATAAAATAAATAGACAAGGAGTTCCTGTGTCTCAGTTTTAAGCTCTTCTGTTCCATAAAAATTCTACCAAATCCTCAGAATAAAAGATGCCACCCAAGTGTCTGAGTGCTCATTTTAAATGAAAGAGGAGATCTCATGATCACTGTAACCTTTTGGAAGATTGACCTGGAAATCATGGATTTTGTTCATGCTTCACAAAAGAAGAAGCCTTTTATTGTGAATTTTACCAAGTCGCGATGGTGATATTATTGGATAATCTCTATCAGAATAACAACTTTAGCTCTTTTTATACTTGACCTTAATGCTAAAATGTTTTGGATTTCCTCTGTAACAATGCAGTCTCAGCATTTTCACCACTTTATGTAAATTTGTACAGTAAACCCCAAGCAACTTCTGCAGTAGATCTTAAACTCGTACCTCCATGTGGAGGGTGGTACTAAAACAAATCAATAAAGATCAATAAAATCTCACTAATCTTCTTGTCCTGCTTGCTGTGACTGGCTGTGATTTAGTCTCCTCTTAGTGGTTTTGAAACGCAGGTCTTTTATTTGGACCACAGATCCACCCCCAGTCACTTTTATGTTTCATTTTATCAAAGCCCGACACTTCAAAGTTTTTCCAAGCTAAAATAACTTCTCTGTTTCCCACAGTTCCTCACCCTGGCTCCCCTGTGTAGTCGGTCCTTCATTATTCCAATGAACTCCTTGTAGGAAAGCTGGTCGTCGTGATCTACATCAAAGATCTTGAAGATGGTGTGTACAAGGTGACGTGTCAGCTTCAGCCCAGTGGCCACGTAGACAGCTCTCGCAAACTCATCTAGTTTAGGAGAGAGTTAAAAACTATTTAGCTCAATTCACACCAAACTAAGAGGGGAAAAAAGCATCATCTGTGTGCAGAGACCCTCAGCACCTGTGAGCTGTCACTGCTCTCCACCTACCTTGTCCAATGGAGCGAGAAGCAAAATTGTACATCTGCATGGCGATGGCAAAGTCCTCGAGGTTGTTGAGGAACTGGAAGAAGGATCTGAACTCATCAAAGGTGATTCCCTGAAATCCCAGAAAAAAAGCATATGTGAGGGAACAAATTTTAAATTAGCCCTGGAAAAAGGAGAGGTAATGATGGAAATTATGTTCTCTGGAGAAAAAAAAAGAAGCTTGAAAATGAAAGGAATGAGTGTTTCAGCACAGGCTGCCATCCAAAGGGACCTTTATCAGACGTGACATTCCAGGAGGCACATCACCTCAGCTGTCTGAAAAACAAAGATACTAAAATAAAAAAAGCAACTGACCACATCTCATAATATCAATCAATAACAAATTTATTCCATGAAATAGTCCCATTAATGACATAGAATGTCATTAATGTATGGTCAGGATTATGTGTTGATGATAAGAAACATTTCAACAGCAGCCTTCTTGCAGTGGTTCATAACCCTTAAGCCATTCAACAAGTAGCTGTAACCGCCACATGCTCTTTGTTGTGAATCAAGATCAAACCTATGACAACTAGATTAACAAGAAAAACATTACAAATAAAAAAAAATGTGAATCAAATGAGGCAGTCTTTGCAGATCTATATGAAAAGATGCAGGACACAATAAATAAATAAATAAATAACTATTCAGCCGTGGTTCTTAACCTAGACATGTCAGATATGGAGAAACAAAGACACACAGTGACGTAATTAAATAGCAGGATAGACTGATGTGTTTCGATGGACAGGTTGTGTGTTGTACGAGGCAGAGACCAACCTGCTTCTTTAACAGCATGAAAAGGAAAGAAAGAAGGAACAGAAATAGAGTTGGGTTGCATAACAACTTGCCAGTGTAGGAAGGTAGATAGATAGATAGATAGATAGATAGATAGATAGATAGATAGATAGATAGATAGATAGATAGATAGTGTGTGTGTGTGTGTGTGTGTGTGTGTTTGTGTTTGTGGTCCAGTGATGCAGTGGGGCGCTGAAGTGTGGAGAGCCACAACAGCCTCAGGCAGAAACAGTGGTGGGAATTTACGGTGGCTCTAGATGGCTAGAAGGCAGGAGTATCCATTAAGGAGGAAGAAGAAATGAAACAGATAAAAGGATAGATAAAGTTTTCGATTAGAAGATAAAGGATTAGGTAATGTATCCGGTGTTATATAAAGATAAATCGACAACTCAAAGTCCTGGTCAAAACTGTACTGTTGTGGCACTCTGTAATTTGACAGTTTATTAGCATTGTTTGGCTATTTCACAGCTCTGTTCTCATTTTTTACTTCAGCTGAAAAAACAGAACATGATACTGCACAGATACATCTTTGAACAAATTGATTACATGTTTTTTTTACCGATGTGTTGATTTGTCTATGCGTTCCTCAAAAACATGCATGTATGATGTATCTGATCAGTGCATTGTTGTAGGGCTGGGTAATATATACAATATATATATCGTTATTGGGATTTGAGACTTTACTATATATCATCTTTGATATTGCATATCATTATATCGTGCTATGGTATATGTGTTGTCTTTTCCTGGCTATTGACCCAGCAATATCAGATTGTGCTTAATTGGCCTGTACCTTCTCGTCAGGTATACACTGGCGAACATTCTCCAGGTAGGCGCTGATATTCTCCACGTTGGTGAAGCGCAGCAGGATTTTAGCAAAGTCCTCTTCACTGATGGTGGTCATCCCTTTAGAGTACGTCAGAAACTCAATTTCCAACACCTCTGTCTGAAGGTTGTCCATAAACCTGAAAACACCAGGGAAGGGAAAGATTTCAAAAGGAAGCATTTTACTGCATGGTGATTTGTTACATATTTAATAGAGCATTAGCACATATTTCATGACATCCACTATAGATTTTTCAGTACCTGTAGAAGTCATCAAATGTAAGCTCTGCCTTCCCTTTCTTCCCAAAGAAATGGACCAATAGGGTGGTGTCAATGGTGATACTCTCATCTGCTCGCTACGTATCATCAGAGATGAACAAGAGAGAGGATTAATGAGTGACTAATCAATAAATATCAAGCTTTGTGGATGGATGAGAAGCAGTGAGCGGGACAAGTCCATCATCAATCCAACATGGCCAGCAGGAAGCAGGGATCTGCTGCACGTGTGCACAACAAACTGTCAATCAAACGGATCAGCTCAGACAAACAGTCAGCGGCCACTGTGGCGTCAAAAACAGCAGTCTAGGCAGCAATAACGTTCACATTAAACCTCAATAAAAATAATTCAATCAAAATTAGAAATTGGATAAATGATTGGCACATTCAGTACATTGCCGCCATGATAACACAAATAAAAATGTTAACAGAAACATTGTTCAAGCTTTTTAGCAAGATTAAGTGTTTGCAGAAAAACATGTAAAATTGAGTAATGAAGTCAAATGAACAGAAGCATTTCTCTCCATTCTAATTCTAACAATCAAAGAAAGGACATAAAACAAAAGGTATATGAAGCTTGTTTTTCCATGCTGCCTAGACTGTCGAGGAGTATTACTGTAGCAGCATGAAATAGAGACAACACTGGTCTGGTGAAGACACAGGAAATGTTCAAATAGCAGCACACATTAAGACACAAAGACAAATGGAAATAAGAAACAGAGACATGCAAATATTAATTTAGCTGGGGGTGGGAGGGTGGGGGATGTAGGAAGACAAAGTGTTAACCAGTAAGAGAGAGGAAGAGGAGACACGTGGAAGAACAACTAAGGGGGAGACAGAAAAATACACAACACTAAACTGCCAGACACACAGAAACATGAAAGCCACCACATCCCATGCATTTCTCTGTAAATGCCACATTGACACAACCAGACAGGACCTTACATCACAAACAGCAGCACAGTAAAACAAAACCCACATAAGCATAACAAGTACGGAGAATGTGAGCCGATTCCACCTTTTTCCGTCAACGAGCCAGAATCATAGTGTCATATTTGTACAATTCGGAGCTGTTTATTTATTTTTATTTTTATTTTTCTCTGTTTACATATTCTTCAATCTTTGCCCCTCACTCCTCTCTCCACAGCTTGCAAGCGTGTGGTTACTGAATGAATCTGGTCATCTGAAACTCATTTGAAACCATCAAACCATTGTTCTGTCATATTTTAATCTGTTTTTAATCTTAATCCCTAGTTGACATGTGTACATTATATGATCCTTTAAGAAAACCACCTAAGTGTTTATTTAACTATTTGCCTATGTTTAAGTTCTCAGAAAAAGGTGACCATGCTTTGGGCAGTTTAAGAAAAGATTCAGCCAGCATCAGGGCAGAAAGAGAGGGTGTCAATAGCCCAATCTTCAGTCTCTCTCCCTGCCATGCCCCACCCAGCCAACCCCCCTGTCCAGTCCATGGCCATGCTGAGGAATATGCAGACATCAGATTGGGTGGAATCTCATGTCTTTTCAAGGAGGAAGAGCATTTATGCCATTTTCATCATCATCATCATCATCATCATCATCATCATCATCACCACGATGCCATTCGTGGTTCTACCTCAAGAGTAAAATCCTAAAATCCAAAGTGGGACAAGAAGGAAATGTCAAACAAGATGACACAGGTTTACAAAAAAAAAAAAAAAGATGTTTGATAAAGTTGTCAAACTACAGGTTCACATCTTCGACAGATAAGGCAGTTGTCACTGTGTTGTTTATTGTGGCATAACGTGTATCTATTCAAAAAATCAAAATCAAAAGTGAGCAAATGACTGCGATAATGTGTGTTAAGATGCAAAACCCTCCATTAGTTTCTAAAATGTAAAGTATATGGTAAGTGCTCCCGCAACACATAAGAACTACAGGTTAAATGTGTTATTTATGTTCAGGTTGTTTGATACTAATACTTTTAAGAGGCCTTAAGGGATCAATCAGTCTTGTATTTCACAAGAATTAAACAAAAAAAATAATACAATTTTATAGGATAGAAATATTTTTTGTCTTTCTTTTCGAACTCGTTGATCATATCTTACTAGGTTGATAACCATCGGGATCAATAATTTGCAAACTAAAAACACCACTGGTACAAGTCCATTATGTAATCATTCACAGCCAAACTAGATTATGTCTCGCACTTCTGGGTACACTTGTTAAATTCCTTGTTGTGGATGAACCAAATTTGAAAAAAAAGTAGATCTCTCTGTAATGGATGCCAATTGTTATTGTAATTATGTGCCATAATTAAATAAATAAATACACCATTAAATAATTAATTAAATGTGCCATTAATTAATTAAATGTTCCATTAATTAATTAAATGTGTCACTAATTAATTAAATGTGTCATTGATTCATTAACATACCAATTCATTTTATGTAAAAAAACAACAACATATAATTATTTCACTATTTAATTAATTATTTCATGGTCCTGTGTTGCAGTGCAGTTGGTGGGCGGATCCTAACACCTGATTGGTTACCCTGCACATCAAGTCAATGCAAATTGATTCCAGATAATGGATTGATGCAATCAAAACTTTATTGGCAACTGCTAAAAATCAAGTGGAAGGCTCGATCCCCTGCTAGCCCCTGTGTTGATACAGCGTGCGAGGTGCAGGACAAAATGTCAAAAACTTGCCCTCACTTGAAAGTTCATGGGGATCCTCCATCAACATAGCCACCATGTTTTGAAAGACATCTTCTTCTTCTTTCGGTTTCAAGACTTAAGACCAAAGCAATGGATTAGACTAAATTTGCATTAGCCCGACTTTGATGGTCAGGTTTGACGGATAAAATACATTCATGAAGCGCTGCAACACAGGACCGTAAAATAACAAATTAAATAGTGAAATAATTCTATATGTTTTTTTTTACATAAAATGAATTGGTATTTTAATGAATTAATGACACATTTAATTAATTAATTACACAATTAATTAATTATTTTATGGTGTATTTATTTATTTAATTATGGCACTTTTAGTACTCCATACATTTAAAGGATAAAAATGTCTTCTGGGAAACAAACATTAAAAGTAAACCCTGTTTTTAGGACCACCAACAATAGTGTGTCTCCCAGTGTTTCCAGTCTGTTTCTGATTCACTTTGCAGTCTGGTCTCTCAGTCTTTGATTAGGGGCTTGGTATAAACACAGACAAACTGAAACAATTACAGACGTATCATTCCAGTGTCTTTTCTGCGACTCACTGATTTGAGGGGGCCTTTTCATTAAGCCTCTGATTACGGACAAACAGGACAAAAATACTTCTGCTCTTTTATCTTGTAATTGATGCATTACTGATGTCTTTGTGACACATGAGCTGTTCATACAGTACATCAGACAGCATCCAGGTGGTGTGTCTCTGCATAAAACTGTTGGTTTTGCTGTTTTGCTCCTCTGGTGACAGGAACACTAAAACAAAAGACTGGTTAACAAAATAGCGATTCTTTTTTAAGTGGATACAGGTAATTGAGGAATTCATAATGAATCTAGATATTGTTGAATTGCAGTTGCATTGATTTATCAGGTGTGTCTTAAAGAGGTTTAAACTTCCTTTTCTATAACTAGGTGTAAGTATATGATATACTTATTACACTAAAACAATGTAAAAAATGATTATCAAAGCAGTTTTCTGCCATTTTGGAGTAGCTTAACAAGCTGTAAACACAACATTGATGCATTATCAGCTCATAAAGCTGTTTTTGGTGAACGCGCTATCACATGTTTGGACTTATTGTGCGTGGCCACTAAAATCAATTCTTCTTTTAGCTCTGTTTTGTTCTCCAGTTACTCCTGAGGGAAATATCTGTCTCTCAGTGTGTGCTGTGGGCAAGTCGTGTGCAGTAAGTTATCAGAGCTTTTTCATTGGAAACAGCTGTCTGCACGGCTGATAAGACAATATGCTATGGGCCATCAAATCAAAACAATAAGCTGAATAACACTAAAATGCTTTGAGGCTAATGAAAACTGTAGAGTCGTGTGATGATACTCTGCGGGTTCACCTCAAGACACCTCAACAGTCATTTGATCCATTCTTTATATGAAAGTATTGATTAGTTTTGTCTTATTTAAAGCCATAATATAACATCAGAAACTGTCCGTGTATCGCATGGTTCAATAAAAATGTTGCTTTTAATTCTAACCACTGTAAGGCCCCATATCAGTCTACCCTTGGGTAGACGTAATGCCAAACTGATCATAACAAGCTCATCATTCCTGGAAGTGTGGCTGCACTGGTGCGAGCTCATCATCTCAATAAAGACGTCATGGTTACCACGCCCACAAGGCACGAGCCGACACCTGGTGCACGCATCTGTCTATTTGTCCATCTGCGTGTGTGTGTGTGTAAGCTTCAACAGACTTTGATCATGAAGCTGAAGGTAAAAACAGTAATTATTGATGTAAACACTAAATGGTCTTCTTCACCCTCCCTATCTGTGAGTAATAGCTTGGAGCAAGAGCTCATTTTCGCTCTTTAGTCAAGTAAGTCAGACTGTCAGTCAGCCAGTCATACATTCCAGGGTAAAAACAGCTAACCCCCTTTCCTTTCTCACGACCTTTTTCGTCATTCTACCTCCCAACTTTGTCTCCTTCTCTCTCTTCCTTTTTCTTTCCCTCTCCTATCATTTCCAACTGCTCTGATTACTCTGATTTCCTTTCTCCTCATACTACCCATCAGTACCTCCTTCACCTGACATAGGGGTGATTCGCTCTTCCCCCTCCCCCCCCCCTTTGTCAGCCTATCAGTCAGTCCCTCCTTCTCCAGACAAAACCAAAGAGATATAATGGTGACTAATCTGTTGAGTAAACACATCTTTCTCTAAAAACTACCTGTTCCTTTCTTTTCCCCCGTAAATGTGCTTCCCGAACTTCTTCTCTCCACACCCACTTTGTTCCTCAACATTTGTTTTCTCTGGTGACCTGTGTCATCTTCTTTGAGCCTCTCTCACCTGTTTGTTGTCTCTCTGATTTTATCTCTTCCTCTTTCCCCCTCAACCATTAGTTTTTCTGCTTATCTGATGGTGTTATAGATATGTTACAATTACAATGATTTATCCTTTCCGCTTTTTATAGTGCTTTTTATAATGTCTCACCTTTTTTGTTAAATCTACTCATACATATATATATATATATACATACATACATACACAAATGTTTTAATCCTCACACTTTTAATGTCCTTGTTTTTCTTCATTTTATTTCTCTCACCCCTTCCTCCCCCCTCTGTCTGATTTGTCTGTTCTGTCCGTCTGACATCCCTGCAGATGAAAGGCTGCTCAGTGTAAATACAAGGTCAGCCCCATTATGCTCCACTGTCATTACCTCCACCTCAGTTTCCGCTGCCACCACAGCCCACAGCCTGTCATTAGTCAGCTAGCCTGCTAACACTGTTAGCTGTTATTAATCATTACCAGCAGTTTTACCTTGTGTCAGACATATCAGAAAGGCAATTTGAGCTGCACAGGAACAAGCAAATGAAAAGGTAAAACTGAAATGGAAAATTGTTGGTCCTGTCTGTATGTTTTTAACTTATTTATTAAGATGTATAGTCGTATATATAAAAGCGTTTCAGGGGTTGTTTAAAGGTATCAATGTCCTGCTAGCCACAGGACCTTTAGGTTACTATTTAAGAGTGTAAAATCACTCCCAACGTCTACATGATTTAGTTTAAGTGTGTGGTGTGTTTTTGAAATTGCTCTGCAGTCATCATTTTATGAGTGTCATTAAACATGTTGTGGTGTAACACCGAGAATGATTTGACACCAAAGCTACAACACTAGCCACGACACAGCACAGATACACATAGAAAAGCATAATGAGGAGACCAAATGACAGAAGGCAGGTGAGAAACAGATCAGGTTATTAGAATACGGACATTACAATATGTATCATCTAACTTATCAGATCAATATGGTCACACCAGTACAATATAGAAAATTCCTCTGAAACATTAATAAATAAGAACAAATACGAAAGAAGCTCTTGTCATATTTGTCAGTGAGTGTTAGTGACATGATGAAATGGGGAGGACAGTTCAAACATTTGGAGGAGCTTATATTTTTAGTAGAAATCAATTTGATTTCTTGATATGATGTGTTTGGTGCAAGGACGTTTTTTAGAGCTCATCCAAACATAAACGATTTCATGTTAGAGAAGGGACTGGAGGGAATGGATTAGCATTAGTTTCTGTACCGGACTTGGGTGTATAAAACAGTGAGATAAAATGATGGAAGATACCGTATAACCTAAATTTTATCTTACACTAAGAAGTAATGTGTAGGAAAGGTATGAAGGAAGAAAGGTGACAAGTCATGTTGCGTGTATTATCAGTATCAAGCCAAACCAGAATAAAAAAGTAAAGGTGATCAGAACATTTTATAATTTTTTCTTTCTCCATCTTAACACCAGTTTAAATGAGGATACGTCCTGAAAGGGCATTCAAGGTAAGATAAATGAAATAGAAAAATTGAATTTCTTCATTCCTTTTATCTATGAAAAATATCAAATACAACAGTTATTTTAAACAACTTTCTTCGGTCTATATGACTGTTGCGCAGCTAAGCATAATTTCTCCAGAAATCACAGATTAAGGGCTTTATACTCTGTGCAAAAGCTTTTATTTCGAAGGTAACCATTTCTGGTCTTATTCTGGCTGAGCTTGATGCTGCTACATTACTCTACATGAATCTATGGGGCAAGTTGGAGGATCGACACTAACTACAGGGAGTTGAGGGGGAAGAATGAAGGATGAAAAATGGAGGGATGTAGGGACAGAGGACAGTTGGATCTGTGTACCTCCGCCAGGTCAGAAAAGAGGACTTGACTGGCGCTTCGCCTCAGAACGTCCCAGTAACTCCTCGCCACAAACTCCTGACTGTCTTTTTTTAGCACCTGTAGGAGCGGTCAAGCAGGCCCAGGGTCAGTTCACCTCCGACTCAACCACTTCAGGAAGTAGACTTCAAATATTCACGCTATTGATTCTCAATATATACAAACACATTCAGTAAGTTGTTTTTTTGTTTGTTGTTATAGTATATACTGTATGGTCATGAAAAGAGGATCATATAGCAATTATAAATAGTAAATCAAAGATCAAAATTCTCATCTGGTATTTTGCAATTATTTAACTAACTCTACAGTGATTAGAGACACAACTACAGAGAAACAAAATAAAAATGTTTAGAATGCCTGTTCTGTCATCAAAACAGTTTATAATGTTTAATTTCACTTTAATGTCACCCCATCCACTGATCAGCACCGCGCATAAAACTGATTAGTGTCAAACAACACAGGAATGGGGGGGGTGGGGGTCACATTTAGGCAAAAGCTAGTTACAGTACATCACAGCAAAATATATTGTCTAATAATTGAAATAAATCTTCCTGTGGTTTTGGTTCAACAGTATGAAGAAACAATAAAGACATCTGCTATAAGGTCTTTCTATTAAAACAATTTAAAACACGGACTGCCATTCGTTACCTTCCCTTTGGGCTCAGTCTACTGAAAACAAGCTATGGAAAAGCCAAAGACACATTTTCACTAAGGGGGACAATGGAGTCAAACAATCGAACCAGCATAAAAATCGAAAATGTCTGATTGATATCTGAAGCAAATATACATTTTTTTCACCCAAATGATCTGTCCAATGATAGTAAACCAGCTGAGCGTACTAATGTCACATGCAGCACAAAAGAGAGCTGCTTCTTTTTGTGTGTATGCTGCTTTGATAAAAGACAACCATGCCACTGAGGTCCTGACCACCCACCTAGTTTCTCTCTCTCTCCAGGGAGAACGAAGCAGCAGCAGCCATTTTAACATGACCCTGCACTGCTCTCGACTTCACAGTGACAATGCAGCTATCCATCACAACACTGACAGGACAGGGAGTGTCTGAGTGTGTGTGTGTGTGTCTATGTGAGACAGAGAGAGAGAGGGGGAGAAAGATCCTGACATTTTTGCTGCACTGTTACTCCATCTCCACAAGAAAATATTCCTTGCTGGACACTTCTACAGTTGCTATCATTGTATCTTAAGGGGAAAAAAAGTGTCCACATCTCCTTATTATGATGTTAAATACTCATTTATATTTGATCAATAAGTATATAACAAAATGGTATTTATTGTATGTATAATTCTTCCCATCTTTTCATACACCCGTATGCTTTCTTAACAATACAAATGCGAAGCAATTTTCTGTCTGTAGCTTTCAATAAAAATCACCTGCTCCATAACAGGAACACACACACACATGCTGCCAAACAAACGTCCTAAAACAGCCTCAAATGGACAGTGTCTGATTGTGTTTAGACCTTAAGAGTGTCTCCAGTCATTCTAAATCACATCATTCTCCTTTTGAAAGAGTTCGTCTCGCCTGACCCCTTAAATCTATTACTCCTCTTCTGCCCTCCCTCTCTCCATTCATCCCACCCTCTGCCATCATACCTCGATCAATCGCTCAGTCGACCTGACAGATGGACACCCTGTCTTTCTCTGTCCCTCTCATTCTTTCTGTCCATCCATCCTTTCAAGCAGTCTACTGTGTATATCTTACTGACAACAGAGGATCAGGTGGACTGGGTCAGGGTTAGGGGTTTTTTCAAAGACCAAGTCAGGACACAAAAGTGGGTGACAGGGGCATTAAACAGAGCCCTCTAAGTATCCCAGTATAATATACATTTACACCCAACAAACCTACTAGAGTCACTAGAGTGAGGTAAAACAGATACAAGCAAGAGTGGAAACTGTATCATGAGATTCATTATTTGCAGAACGTGAGTACAATTAAACTAAATGTGTGAACCATTAAGCAGCCCTTATAATCCCTGTTTCCATACCGCCCTGCATCCATTGCTCTCGCTCTTCAATTTCTATCAGACGGGAGCTGCAGTATCTTTTTGTGATATGGCAAGATTTAAAAATTTCAAGGGAAATTAGACATTTCAACATTTTCAGAAATATTCCAAATTGCTGAGAGGGTTGATACCACACTCATGTATATGCTCTTAATATTAAGGTAAAACCATGTTATGGTTTGTGATGGATAAAGACTGGAGGCAATGGGAAACAACTAGCCTGTCTCTGACTAAAGTAAAAAATTATGTCACTTCCTCGAGTCTTCGCATCACGGTGCCAGGTAACCAGTGGAGACTTCAGAAAGTCACTGCATCTGGCCAAGACTCTCCATTCCACCCCACCAAAAATTAAACAAAAATAGTATTATTATAGTACCGCCTAGTAAATGCCCCCCCCCCCCCCCGCCTTTATGCTAAGCTAAGCTACCAGGCTGCTGGTTGTGGCCTTTGATTTAATGGACAGAGTCGTATTAAACTTCTGACGTAACTCTTGGCAAAGCGAATAATCATACTCGAAAAATCGGAACATCTGTTAAATCATATTTCCCAATATTGAAAAACGCACACTGACTGTAAAATGTTGTCAACTGAGAAGTGTCACACAAAACATTAGGATAAAAATGACATTGATTTTGAATCCGTTCAACACAGAGTTCAGAAAAGTTCTAGATATTCAAAAATAAAATAAAATATGTCTACAGAGACTGCTTAACCGATCCCCACCATGTTTGAGTCCCTGTGATTTTACTAATACCTAACAAAATGTCAACTGAAACCACATGGCATTTAATAACCAAGCTGACATAAACACCTAGGTATCTGTTCCTCTGTTCATCTTTACACACATTTCTCTAAGCAGCTAAACAAGAGCAGAAAGGAATCTACTGGGTTATGGTTTTGGATACATACGCTGTTCATGGGGGCAACCTGATATCCATAGAGCTGCATACTCTAACACACAGAGAGAGACATGGAGAAGAGAGAGAGGAGGCCAGAGCATGCAGTCAGAGAGGAGGAAGAGAGAAGGTAAAAGACATGTTAGTACATGCAAGGAGAGGCTGTGGATACACTCTGCAGAGGGATGTCTCATTTTCAACACGTCTATGATTACATTTTAGAATAACACACGTTTCCCCTTATTTCACTGTGTACTGCACTTCCAACAGGTGTTTAGTGAAACTGGCTGCGTTTTAGGGATTGTGTAACATTTTACTTTGTCAGGTTTATCTTTCTGTTATTTCAGAATATCTGTTGATGATATTTAAGACTTTTCCAGTAAGGTGAAAGCATTTCTACCACGTACCAAGTACCAAAACAGTAATTATTTAGAGTAACAAATGTATAAATACTTTACCATATGATGTAGTTGTACAGTTATGACTAAAATTAGTACTGTCATGTCCTATAGTGGGTTGTCAGCATTTAATTTTTTTATCCAAAAATGTTTCTTTGGGTAGAGTGCAGTGTGTCCTCTGCTAAGAGCTCATAATGGGTGATGTGGCAGGACTACTTTATTTACTGTCACCTGCAGACAAAAGATGGTAGACATCTGAGCCAACTGTCTTAGCCCCCTAGCAGGCTTTGGAGGTATTGCAGGTAGGCTGCATGAGGTCTTTTAATGTTCAATTTACTCTAAAATTACCCTGAAATATTAATGTTTAACATTTTTAAATAAAAATAAACAACAACTGATAGTACTGATACTAACTGATAAAAAAGGGGGTTCAACTGTGAGTAGTTTCCCATTGATACACATGCCAATTAACTTAATCTGCACCCAGCAGTGTTTAAAATTAAAGTCTCTCTGGTGGACAGAACTTAGATATGGCACTCATGAATTGCCTCCATAAATCTGTGGCATTTCTGTACTTATATGTCTTGTTCCTTTTAAGCCATATACTGTATGCTAGCAACGAAATAGGTAAACTGCTGATATTCACCTAATTAATAATTTGGCTCCAGTGGTGGTTCTGGACCAGTTTTAATAGGGGGGCCAGGTTGGGGCCGGCTTTTTTGTTAGGGGGCACATACAACCCGGAAAAAAAGATAAATCCCTCATTCAGACAAAACAATGTTTACAATTTCAGCAATTTTGATTGGGTAGTAAACTGTTGAGACACTTTATTTCTGCCTTTTTCTTCAAAACAAAGTCTTTGCAAGAAATCTGTCATTGTATTATTGATGCAGACTCCCTGTCAGGGGGGCCACAGGGGGGTCCAGACTCAGAGTTACGGCCCCCCCCCCCCAAGAACCGCCCCTGTTTGGCTCTAATTCTGCTTTATACATTATCTTTATACATTAAAAGCAGCCATTATAAACTATAATATACTATCATATATATATGCAGTTTATGCATTATATAACTACATATAACTATAATGCATAAATGAACCATACAGAGTAGTTAAGCAAGATGACTTGTGTTGTTCCTAAACCTAAACCCCAGAAGTGTTGAAAAGGACAAATTCTTTTGAGAGTGTATCAAGTTTAACAAGTACACAGTCAGGATAACTGTCTCAGTAAACAGAGATAAGATACCACACTGTTAAAAACTGTTTCTATAAGGCAGCATGCACTCATACATGGTTACATGAAAGGTTTAGCTAACTTTAGTTTCTCCTTGAATACAGATGACAATTAATTTGGATGATGATGTGCCGGTCAATACATCCACACACACAATTTGACGACATTCAATTTGCACCCTATGTAACATTAAAGAGAAAACAGCAGAGGTGCTGTGCCATGTTACATGCATGGATGTATTAAAATGCCCTTTTACAGTAATGTTTAGTTTGTACTGTTATACAAAAGCAAGATATTTACTATATTTGTATTTCAGGTTTATCTCAACGATGATAGCAGCATTACTGCATTGTCCCTGCAGATTTCCATGTCCATTTCACTGTTGGCTCTGCTAAGGTAATTAGCAACTTAATTTACATCCATACAACTGTAGCTGTCCTCACACACAAACACTTCCTTGTCCTTCGTTACCAACTTTCTTACCAACTGTGCTGATTTCTCAGCATCTCCTTTCCTCCCTTTCTTCTCATTTTTCTTCCGGAATATCTCCTGAAGCTGTAATAAGAGACAGAATGAGGATCTCATTGACAATTCAAAGCTCTGTTTGAAGCTTAAATGTTCATACGTGCAAACACAACATTCACTGAGTTCATAAAGTCACTCTCACAAGTTCACTCTTTCATGCTGGCCTATGATGTGATTTTGGCCTTTTGACAACACCACTGTGAGAGTGTTGGTTGTCTGGTTTGGCTTTCAAAGGGACTTCTGGTCACATATATTAAAGGGTAACTAAATGCTAAATTTGCATCTGGCAGAAAATCGCAGCTGCAGGGTAACCAGTATCAGAATTTTAGTATTAAATGCCAGTTAGCCACAGAGCTAACTGGCCCTTTTAGCTGAACTGGGAGTGTGTCCATGCCACAATATTGAATGAAAGGGAGGAATCAACACGGTCCACAGGGCTCAGCTGAATCAGGCTTAGCCGCCTCCCAGTGAATATGGCACTAGATTGGGACTCAAAATAGGCCTTGAGACCAAAAATGCCAGTTTGCATCAGGGGATACATTACAGAGGTGATTTACATTAAATCTTTGGCATAACATCAACAGTGTTGTTTTGTTCACACACTGTAGTTAATTTCTTGAATGTAACCAAGCTGGGGATACATTACAAATTCACTCTTTAAACATGGTTAAATTAATTCAAGACAGCAGAAAAAGAAATGTCTATTGCTACACCCTCTGTGTGGGAATTCATTGGTCCATCTTGCACCTGCCCACTCCCATAGGATCTTCAACCATTACCACCCACTCCCTCTGATATGAGATCCCACTCCAACCATCCTCCACAGAGAGTCTGACCACTTCCCGCCTGCAGCAGTGTTTTCAACTGAAATGTATTGGTCCAATCCCACAGAGCTAGTAAGACACATGTAGCCCTTACAGGTTTTTAACATTAAGAATTATTGCTTATCCAGCTAAAATGCTTTAAATGTAATTTAAAAAAAAGGCATCAGCTTAAAGCGATGGGAAGATTTTTTCTTTTTTATCCTGCTTTATTTTCCATCATAACCCACTTCACACTCATTGTCAGTATCTAACTTTTGCATTTTTTGATTACCGATAACATGTGAATACGAAAGGTTTTTCTCTCAGTATCAGAGACTCACCACCAAGAACTCCCTCTTGTCCACCATCTGGTTGCCGTCTGCATCAAACATATTGAAAGCAATCTTAAAGCCAGCGTGGGGCTCTGGAGAACAGGGAGGAGAGCACATAGGTGAACAGTGAATGTGTGTCCGTGTGTGTGTGTGTGTGTATGTTTGTGTGTGTGTGTGTGTGTGTGTGTGTGTGTGTGTGTGTGTGTGTGTGTGTGTGTGTGTGTGTTGAGGGCAATTTTAAATCCAGAAATAGCATGGGTTCAAGTGGCCTATAGGTGAGACAGGAGGGATAAGGGGCGGGTGGATAAATCTATATGGACCACAGTTTACATTTGAATTCTTCTACATTGCTCTATTGCTGCTGATCTACCAAATCAGATAAAACTTGAGTCACTTTATTTGCTTATATTAGCTATACCAGAGCGGGTATATTTGCTAAGAAAGAAAGTCCAATAATACACATGACTAGTCTGAACTGACTATCAGTTATCAAAAATAGATCTTTATCCTCGCATCGGAATTTCAAAGAAAACATTTATTCAATTGATCAAAAAGTAATAAGACATCCCTTTCCTGGTTAATATGACAACTTCTGATTTACGATGGCCTTTGATGTAAACACACACTGAGCTACACTAGATACAAAACTACTTCAAGTTTCTCTAGGAGGAAGTATTAAAAGTAAAAAAAAAAGGATACGCACATTTAACATTGACACGGTTTCCTGATCATATATGGAAGAGAAAAAGACTGAACAATTGCTGTAGTCAATTTTGAAGGGGAAACATTTTAATACCCAGTGCAGCATGCTCCTATTCTAAATAACTTTTTTGCCTTTAGCCTTTCTTTTGAAAAACTTTTTTAAAGGTTATTAGTAGAAGTATCTGTTATCTTCTTCTCTCCGTCTTTCCCTCAATTTCTGTCTTACCCCAAGGGGAAGGGAAAAACCACCAGATTTGTGTCATAATTGGCTCTTGTTAGTTCTGGGTGGGCCTAAGCATAGTTCAGATCATGTATCTTGGCTAAATATAGAAGAAGAAAGTAGAAAATGAGATGAAGTCAAGGAGGATGTATAGAGACTCACTTGTAAGGATGCAGAGCAGGAACAGGTATTCTGTGTATGAGATGATGCCTAATAACGAGACCAAGATAGAGAGAGTTAAAGAAAAGGTCACATTCAACACACACACACACACACACACACACACACACACACACACACAGTGTTTACAGATGTTCAAAGACCGTGGGCCTCCTCAAACACACACACACACACGCTAACATAATCCTTCCTTTCATGAAGATAGCATCTTAAAATGTGTCTTGTGGAGCTGAGCTGCCAACAGCCATTTGGCCACACACCGTTTCTTTTTTTACACCCCAAGTGTCCAAAGTGAAGACACTGGCTGGCAGGGGTGTGTGCGTGTGTATATGTCTGTGTTTGGATAAGCAAGTGAAAAATGTTTCAGGAGATGATCCTTTCTTGCCTCGGGCCCATTTAGGAATCTTTGTAGCTCCGTCTCTGCTCTCTCTCCTTCTTTTTCGCTTTCTGTCTTGATCGTTCAGATAGTTCAGGGTGACTCGCTTGAGTGTTACGGGAGACTGCTTTCCCATGTGTGTGTGTATGTGTGTGCAGGTGAACATGACACCAGCTAAAGACCAGTGTGAGCCTTGTGTTTTCCTGATGCTCTGCTGCTTTGTGTAGAGGAGCTGGTTCGGAACTGAATTCTCCTTTCCCCCCATGTAGCCTGAGCTGTGCAAAGACCAGGAGATACACTGTGAAACTACTCAGGTTTCTAAAATACATTCTGCGTGTTTGCATTTCAATTACTCTCTGTGATATAATGCTATGGTGGGTTAACATTGATCCTGAGGTAGTAATTATCATTAGGGGAACAACTTTTAGTTAATAATCTGTTAAAATTAAATGAGAGTTTAATGCGTTCATATTTTCTAGAATGTCTATGAGTTTTTCATATTCAAATCTGTCACTAAAGTAAAGGTTTGTAATTGTTGTACCTTCCACTGAAAAGCATAGAATGGAATTTTCGAATAAATTAAACAGAGAGAAACAAGATCTATTTCCCTGAAGTTTTGAAAAAAAGCGTAAACTTGTTATATACAAGTGTTGTTGTTAAATCTGACCTCACTGAGAATCAACACTAAAGCCTTCTGAAGCTGTGAGCCACTTGTTTTGATTAGTAGATCTCCATCAATCCTGACAACTCCCCATACAAAGCAGCAAGTTCACTGTGAACAACCTGTCAAACAAGGAAATGTCATAGATACAAAGTATAAAAAACTGGACTTCAAGGCCCATATCAATACACGTTCCTGACCTAAATGAAGACCTTTATTAAAGCTGCAGTAACTTAATAATACTTTAGTAAAAAAATAAATAAAGAAATGGCTGGCGAATCTCAAGTGAGATACTTCCAAAGGCAGTTAACTTTTGGGTTTGTGAAAAAAAACTGTTTAAAAAAACACTTTATTGAGGATTTGAAATCGCCAAGATTTGTCAAAGTGCTGGAATACATCTGATCTTTCTCAATCAAAGTAATACTATTACTGTGCCAAGTTACTGTATAACACAAGAAACCAGTTTGAACGTATCTTACAGCCCACCACACCCACACACACACACCCACACACACACAAACACACCAAAACACATAGTCAACACTACGCATTCCTTTGTTTGACACATAGCTCTGACAAGCCATCCCAAGGATTTTAACTGTCCTCGCTCATCATGGTATGAAGAGGAGAGCATGTCCTGACACTAGCACTCATTCACACACACTGCTTATTCATGTCTCATACAAGGGATGGCAAATAAAACTGAATTAAATAAATGTGTGAACAAACAAATTAGTCGTTTTAAGGTAATACAAACACATAGAGTACACGTAGAGAGTACTGAGGTGTGTTTGTGTGGTCTTGGCCATATGCCACCAGCAACATGCATTAATAGAATGTCTTACTCTTTAAGACCTGGGATACTTTTACACACTTTCTCTCTCTTTCTACTTTTTCTTCATGCTCTCTTAATTTCTCCCTCGCTCCCTCAGTTTTTCAGATTGTATTAATCCCTTGACACATCATCTGCTTCATCCTCATGACTCTGTTGTCCTTTCTCCTTCTCTCAAACTCCTAATTTTCTCAGATTATTTCACATAACAGTTTCAAGGTGTAGAACATTATCATGGTAGAGGAAGACAGGGTGCGTTATATTTAGCATCTCGCAGTGTGTGTGTGTGTAATTATCACTACGGGGACTCATTCCCCGACTGTGTGATTCCTATGTTACACTCTCTTAAAGAAAATGCTTTGATCAGGGGAGCTTCTCTCTTTCTCTCTGTGTCTTAGTAGGAAGAGAAGAGAGGAGAGGAGAGGAGAGGAGAGGAGAGGAGATTTATTTTTAGTTTTTTCAGCAGGTTGTTTGGCTGTAAGGAGGGACAGCATGGCTCCAACCCCGGATTAGAGACACCTACAGTGACACACGCACGCATGCACGTATGCTCGCACGCAAACACACACACACACACACACACACACACACACACACACACACACACACACACCCACCCATACAAGCTCACAAGTGCTATTTAGTCACACATCAGCAGGTCAGCCCTGGTATACATACACAATCAAGTGTACTGAAAAGCTGCAAAAACGCATTATAATGTTTGAAATGTTTGTCACGTACGCCTCGTTTTTACAGCAAATTAAGCTAAAGTGAAATATGAATAATATATTGCGTATATTTCTAAGCAAATTAAAATGTAATGGCTTAAAAACTCTAAGTTTGAGTCCACTGACATTCATTGACCTTGATATTATCTCACTGTGACTTATTTGCTGGGTGCGTTTATATCAGTAAGTACAAAGGTACTCTAGGTGCCTTTGCTCCTTTTTATTGTTTGTTTTTGCATCTATGTATGTGTGTGTGTGTGTGTGTGTGTGTGTGTGTACTCTCTCCGACCTCGTTCTCTCAAGTTGCGGAACAGTTTGGAGGATCCTCTCCACACTGGGGGAGTGTCTGTCAAAATCTTCTCCAGCTCCTGATGCACACACACAAAAGTGCATAATTTACAAGAGAGTGACTTTTATCTGGCTTTGTTCAATCCTATAGACACCACCAAAGCTACATCGTTATTGAAGCCAAGCAGAAAGGATCAGAGACTATACCATCAGCCACAACATTAAAATCGCCTGACCAATATTGTGTAAATTGTGTAGGCCACCACCAAAACAACTTGACCCGTTGCTAGAACCTGTTGCTGAAGATGCCCTGTAGTGACCTACACCAGGGAGATCACTTGAGTCCTGTGGGTTGAGGTACAGGATCCTGTGAATGGGGCTTGAAGATCTGGGGAATTTGGAGGCTTAGTCAACATCTTGAGGTCTTTGTCACATTCCAGTAGTTTTTGTGCATTGGCAAGATTATTAATGTCCTGCCAGGAAGGGGTGTGCATTAAGTGTGTGTCTCCCACCTGTATGGTGCAGCGATGTTTAGGCGGGTTGTGTGTTTCAATGAGCACACAAATGAATGCCTAGACCCAAGATTTCCCAGCAGAACAAGGCATCGTAAGTAGATGATCGATCAACGTTATTCACTTTACCTGTCATGGTTTTAATGTTTTGGCTGATCAGTGTATATCTGTTAAAAAAGTATCAAAAATGATGACTGTATCAGTCTTTGGGCTGTGCAGGACCCATTTCTTGTTTTGTGCACTAATGCAATCTAAAAAATTTCAAAATGTCTCAGGATCTAGTGTTAAATTCAGTATGGATACCAAAAAAGTCTTGCAATCATGCACAGATGCTAAGACATTTACATTTGCATTAAGAAACTTCTCAACAATCCCAGCAAAATCAGGATTTCAACTTTGCAGGGTACACAAAGCCTGCAAAAGATGTAACATGCAACAGATGCACGCAACATGGTGGGGCAGAAGAGAGAAGCATTAAGTGTGTGTCTCCCACCTGTTTGGTCAGGGACCTCCAGGGCCTCTTGCCTGCCAGGGAACGAGACAAAAGAGGAGAGAAGAAGGGAAAGAGGAGAAGAGAGTTTGGGTGGGCTTGGTCAGATAGCATCTGTATGATCTAGAAATGGGTCTTAATGTGCCGGGTACAGTCACAACACACAGACGCACACACACAGATGCACACTGTATATACACTGTCATCATCACAGGCCCATTTGTACCATCTAAAGTGCCCCGTGCTTGTCTTTGTAGTATGCGGAATGTCCCCGTAAAAGCACATACTACTTTTGTTCTGTTTTATACAACAAAGTTCATCTAATTCAACTTCAAAGGGGGCATTAGAGGATGTCAGCTGCTGAGAGGGCTGGGGCGGCTGTATCATATGTCAGTGAGCCAGGGTAGATGTAAACACACACATACAGGTGCACAGTCTGCACGCAATACAATCAGATGGCCTCTGAAGAGAGGAACGGTTGCTTTTTCTTGAAGGGTTTTTTTTTGATAACCTTAACTCACCAATGTCATGAAGGGAAAAAAGTGTCTGGTTTAGATATTTACTGGTTAAGAGTAAGGGTAAATGTGAGCAAAAGAAATGTGGACAAGTCGAGGAGTGTGTGTGGGTGTGTGTGTCTGTGTTTGTGTGTGCGTGTGTGCTAGTGTCTGACTAACATTAACCTCAGACTAAACAATAGCTGTAAAGCCATCTGCTTTAGGCTGGCTGGCCAGGAGTAATCTGTTACGACTGGCAGCAGGCTGACAGAAACAGCAAGGACATGTTTAAAACCTGAATTTTAATGTGTTTTCCGAGTTGGTTTCAGTAAAAATAGAAAAAAGGAAGGAAAGAATCTATTTTTAAGCCTGGTACTGAAATCAATGTTGGGTGATCAATTCATTTCAATGTGACTAGAGGTATCAGACACCTACATGTATCGCTTTTCAAGATCTGTTTTTAAGACAAATCATCTTTTCTTAGTTAAGCATTGCAGGTAAGTACAAAGTAGTAAATAAGAAATAGTAAAAAGTAGTACATATCTGGTCCAATGTAGTAATAAGTATAATGTAGAAATAGGTTTTTTAGACTGAGGTTTATCTATTATCTATTCTATATAATTTTGCCAAAAGTATAGTATGGGTAGAGTAGTAAAGTAAAACATAGTATTAGGTTCAGTGGTAGGTTAAAAAAACTGTAACATCAGAAATGTGGACTTTGAGGCACAAGAGCTTGACTCATTTTGAATAAAAACAAAAAGAGCAAAAAATTAAGACCTCCATTCAAATTTAAGACTACTAAGTGACTTTTAAGGCCTAATATTAATGAAATACTTCTTTAGGACAATGAAATCTATGTCTAAAATTAAATAAACTACAGGAACATAACTTTATTTTAATATTTGGATCGAACCGGCACAAAAAATGATACATTACTATGAACACTGTAAGATTGTGAGGCATTAGGATTAATTTAATGCATAATGCCAAATATTTTAATGTAATGTGTGGATATAATCAGTGAGAAGATTGATGAAGCCCAGATATAAACCACATCTTATGCCAGGTCAAAATGGGACCAAGGTAATAAAAAATAATTGCACATCTAGTGTATGCCCAATTGAAATGGCTTAATGAAGAATGTCATTTCACAAAAAGTAACAATCTTCAATCTTTCTGATGAGTTCAACACAAAGCCCAATCATTTCAGTGTCCCAGACTAAGCAAGCAAGTGTAAAAGCTGTGCGACGTACTTCTCGGTTCGCTCATGGTGACCGACTCGATGAAGTTCTGTGGAGTCATGTACAGCTGCCCTTCATACTCCACAGAGCTGAACATGCGGAAGCGATGCTCGTGGGACGACATGTACACGTCACCGTCCTCAAAGTCAAAAGGACGACCCTGCAGACATAAGACCAAAGTACAAAACATAACACTGTGTTATTGACTGTTAGTTGCACTACACTATACTTTACTATGATTTGCTGTGTGTATATATATATATATATATATATATATATATATATATATATATATATATACATATATATATATATATATATATGATTTTAGGATATTACTTCCAACCAAGCGTTTTTAAGGTTACAGGCACTTGAAAAGCGATTGAAAAACCAAACAACTATCAGCAAGGAGCTGGAGACAAAGCAATCGACGGAGTGTATTTCCTTTATTTAGAAATTATTACATTATTTACAATATAAACATTGTATCTAGTGAATAGAAGGGAGGATTCATGTGAAAAAATGTACTTTTACTATTCAACCAGCATATTTAAATAAACTTCATAGTGATAGGTGTTGATTTGTCCCAAAGATTATAGTTTGAATGTGACTTTCCCTGCTGTGATAGCTTCTGTGAAGAGAAACTCTCTGGCCTCTCACACTGACGGCATAATCTAAACTATATCTGCCTCTTCACTTCTTTTGAACCTCTATAATGAGGAGATCCATCTATTCTTGGCAACAACTCTCTCCATTTAGCTCTCTGAGATTATATACAGTCAGCACCTCTGGCGCAGTAAGATAACAGGAGAACAGGGGCGCACACACATGCACACACACACACACACACACACACACACACACACACACACAAATACTTTGTCACAACTTTCTACTTGATTAGCATCTCTCTCTCTCTCTCTCAGTGAGGAGCCAGGGTTTCAACCTGATTAGCTGCAGTGGAGGAGAGCTGCTACGCCAACAGATTGTGCTGCATGAAGCTGCGTAATTAGCAGAGAGGTTTCCAAATTTAAACCTGTTTGGCTGCAGGGCCCGGTGCACTGAGGTTCCTGCTCAGCTCAGCTAACATGCTAATGAGCACACAGATTCATTCATAAAGCTTTGATGCTGCCTTCACCAAGGGGGCGTTTGAAGGCATGAATAGGATATGAGTGCTCGGCTTCATAGGAATGCAGTGTAATAAAGTGTAAGAGTACAGGCGCCCATGGCTTTGACTCTCACTAATGAATGAAGTTTATAAAGTTCAGCAAAGGCAGCTAGGTTCATGGTGCCATGCTGCACAACATGATGTAAAAGGTAGTGCGAAAAAATAACAGTGATTGGAATTTATCAGTGTGGTACACTTTGTACTTGTGTAGTTATAATGTCATGTAGCCACAACTAAACCTGTTCCTGTTGCCTGGTCTTGTTCTCCTGAATGCAGAGCAGATGCTCCAGGTGTTTTCCCCTCAGGCAACCTGGTTTTCTCCACCCACAGCTACAGTTCTTAGTCAATCTCCTTTTTCTCAGAGCTAAACTATCCCAACCCTATCCATCCAGTGTTCAGACATTAAATGTAGCTATTAAAATTTCATTAACATACAATCCAGCCAGCTAAGGTCAAAGCAGATATCGACCAGTTCTTGTATCTGAAATGCTGACACTCCAGTCTTCTCTGGTGTACAGCAAGCCTCTAACTGGACTGGTGAGTTAAGACTACCGATGATAAAGCAAGAGACCAAAAGCCAATTTCAATGAAAGCTGGTGATATAAAGCACTACAAATCACAGTTTAGCAGGCCTCGACTTTCAACCATGACTTGGAGATGATTAAGCTGGCCGCATTTGGCTATTTATAACTTTAGTTGCTCATTGTATGAGTATAGCATTAGTCTATGGCAGTCTCGAAGCTGCTTGACTTTCCAGAGAAATGAGGACACAGCTGCCAGACATTCCCAAGAGGTCTTATGTCCCTCCAAGCCAAGCTTCACCCAATCAGCTTCACCCAATCCAGCCATTGTCTCTTCATGTGATTCTAAATGCAGTCTCTATCATCCAGACTGCAAATCAGTTATCAAGTCACTATGTATGCCAGTCATAATCTTGACACGATATTCCTGTCCATCTCATGGTTATGGACCTTTTTACGCAGTTACCAAAACAAGTCGGCTACCAAGTTCGCTTAATCCATGTGTCTGGAGCCACTTCTGACCGACTCCTCTGTTTCCTGACAGGGTCGTCACTGTATCTTTTTTTCAGCAACTAAGAACTTAAGTATCCCTGCCGCTTTGTTTTTCTTTCCCTGCAGCGGAGCTTTCCATATTTCTTTAAACCCGATTATTCTGAATCCATATAGACTACCTTTACTGATGAACAGATGGCTGTTTATCCCTTTCCCCACTGGAGCTATCCTGTTCCCAAGCAGGGTGGCCATCTAGCCAACTTGTTCCCCAGTCAGGTAATCTGCCTGTCCTCGTATGGGCTATCTTTTTTTGCTTTAAACTGGCTACCCCTCCTTCAGTCTAGTGTGTTGACTGGGGGTTCCATCAGGCAGCTCTTTTATCTCACATTCAAAACCGACAATTTCCAAGTTTTCTAATTTACTTACCTCCAATAAAACATTGGTATCAGCTCATTTTGATGATGGTGTTGATGATATTTTAGTAGTCTTTTGGTGTAAATATTCCTTTAAATATGGTCTAAATTAGTATTATTTTGCCTTCGACATGAGTCACTTCAGTTCAGTGAGGTGATGAACTTACTGTAGTTATTAATATGTACGCAACAACAAAAAGTAATGATTAGAATTGGATTTGTGCCAACCTGATAACTGGGAATGACTCCTCAACAATCAATCTTCATTTAATTTTTAACTTAAAATACATGTGCTTGAGTGCAAAGTCAGCCAAAAAAAAGGCTGACGTCAGCAAAGTGTTAGAAGTGGACAAAACATGTTGTTGGAGACTGTACCTTATTTAAATTACCATTCTGACAAAAAACAACATTTACAACGTGTCTGCATGAGCCAGACAGTCCAGACATTTTGAATGACGCAGGCACATTATTAATATACTAATGAAGATTGCATGCAGATTTACACATATCTAGCTATTAAGGCAGCAGCTAATACACTGAATTGAATTGTATTGAATTAATACACTCGACTAATGGTTTGGTCTATAAAATGTAAGAAAACATGAAAAATGACCATCATAGCTTTCTATATTCAAATCCCTGCTTACATTTGAATTTGTCAATAATACAACACAACACAATACAACACATTCTGCATAATTTTTACCAGCCACATCCGCATTGGCTGATAATGTTTTGAATTTATGAAATCTGTCTGTGTGTGTGTGTGTATCATGACAAAATGTGTTCCTGGAGACACCTTCTGTAGCGGGAACTAACACAGAAGTGATTTTGGGAATTGTCCAGGTGTTTATTTGTCTGTCTACACTCAGATTTGTGTCACTGCAATAGCATCACAACCCTGCAAGATACAGGCCCCAAACCTTACAGGTGTGCAGGATGCAATGAAAGGCTGGGTTTGAAGATGGGCTTGGTCTGAGCATGAGGGCCTAAACTTGAGAGGTAGGAAGTAAGAAATGGGCTATTGACACTCCAATTACGCCACTGGCCCATTGCAGATCACTGTCGCAAGTTCCAATCATTACACAGTCCACTCTTGTTTTCACCTTGTCTGTCTGTCTGTGGACATATTTTTGTCATCAACATAGTGTCAAAACAATGTACGATGCAGTGAGGAAACAAGTGTGCACAAATGTTCAAAATGAAGGCACGGTTTGGCGAAATGCTGACACTCCAGTCTTCTCTGGTGTACAGCAAGCCTCTAACTGGACTGGTGAGTTAAGACTACCGGTGATAAAGCAAGAGACCAAAAGCCAATTTCAATGAAAGTTGGTGATATAAAGCACTACAAATCACAGTTTAGCAGGCCTCGACTTTCAACCATGACTTGGAGATGATTAAGCTGGCCGCATTTGGCTGTTTTATAACTTTAGTTGCTCATTGTATGAGCATAGCATTAGTCTATGGCAGTCTCGAAGCTGCTTGACTCTCCAGAGAAATGAAAACACAGCTGCCAGACATTCCCAAGAGGTCTTATGTCCCTCCAAGCCAAGCTTCACCCAATCATCTTCACCCAATCCAGCCATTGTCTCTTCATGTGATTCTAAATGCAGTCTCTATCATCCAGACTGCAAATCAGGTTTACAGTTCCAATCATTACACAGTCCACTCTTGTTTTCACCTTGTCTGTCTGTCTGTGGACATATTTTTGTCATCTTGATAGTGTCAAAACAATGTACGATGCAGTGAGGAAACAAGTGTGCACAAATGTTCAAAATGAAGGCACGGTTTGGCGGGACTACTCACACAATAGTGTAGCACTTCAGAGTGCACATGGGTCGAAATGGGACATGTTGACGGGCATCGTATCCAGCGCAAGATATTTGATTTTAATGTTTTTTTTGTATTTCCAGTATTTTGCTTCTAGAAGTAAATTACAAATTGTAAAAGCAAAACTCTGATGGGTTGGTTTCAATGTGTGGTATTGCTACTCAGCTTTTACATTATCTGAGTCTGTTCTCAAGTAAACCACATGTAATATTAGGTTGGGAGCACACAGCTATGTGCAGCTGTGACCCCACAGCTGGCTGACTGTCAGTCATCCTCAACGTGCTGTCATTTCAGCACCAGCTCGAGCGGAGAGCGCCATCCCAGCAGCATCTGCGCGCGCATATCGTCCTGCAGCCAAACCCTGAGCGAAGCGTTTCCACTGGGCGTGATGGGAATGAATGACACAGTTCACCCGCCTGAGAGGAAAACATAAAGTGCCAGCAAATACCATGGATACAAAACAGAAGTAGGCCCCTCTGAGTGAGCCGTGGGGCTCTAACCTCAGCGGAAGAAGACCAGTGGGCGCTCTCTGCCCTTTCGCTCAGTGGTCTGCCGTGTATATCCCACGGTCCTCCACACCGAGGCCCCTGTGTCAACACTGAGGTCGAAACAGTCTCTGCCAGCAACCCAGAAAGTCGCTACGTGTCATTCAGCCCGTGTTGTTAGCATTCAGTTAGCATGAAGCGCAGTTTAGGTCAAGTCCTACCTTCTCCTTGGCCTCAACGGTCGGGATGGAAGGCAGCAGACCGCTGATGCTGGGACTCCCCATCCTCTTCCTGCCCCTGCCGCTCGTCATATCGCTGTAGAAGTAAAGTGCCACCGCACCTCCCGTTGCCAGACACATACCGACAGCCATACACTTCCGTGCCCGTCCTCCACTGGCCGTCTGACCACCGACGAGCTCGTTTCTCGCAGCAGACCAGAGGTTTAGCTTACCGGCCAGCGCTGCCACTCTGCGGAAAGCGGCCATAGCTGCTGCTGCTGCCGCTGTGCTGCTGTGATTATAACTTTGCGGGCAGAACAAAAATATCGCGTTTCTTGGCTTTCATCGCGAGATGTGCGGGCACTGTGTTGATGCTGAGGCTGAGGGCAAAGTCTCAGTGAGGAGAGGAGCGGTTTGATGCTCCACTGACTGACAGTGAGTGATTCATTTAATCTGGGTCAATTATATACAAGAATGTTGTTGAAGATAAACACACAACTCAACCTATCTACTCGATTCTTCTTTAACAAATTCAGTAGGCTACATATAAGGCCAGGAACATCATATTAAAATTATCAGAGAAATGCGTCAGATCTAAAAGTGTGAGTCATCAAATTGAGGTCATATTTTATAGACAGTGATGGAAGACGTAATCACACGCTTAATTAGACAGGAATAGCATATCACAAATGTAAACCAGTGTTGGAAAAAGTACTCAAAAGTCATACTTGAGTGATTAAAAGAGGACAATGTAGTTTTGGAGGATACATTTCATACTCAGAATTTTAACATTTATAATAGACGTTCTAATACGAACTCAGAAATATTAAGGTTGTTTCCACAATTAGACAAACAAGCTGTTCTCGTACTAGAACATTTTTAAATTATTCTATTCTATCAGCAGTCAGATTTTGTTAAAAAAGGGAAAATAAGCAACAAAAATACAAACAGATTCAATAACTAGTTGACCAACAGTATACATCATGCAGACATGTAAATATATGTACTGCAAAACTGCCAGAAAATTACTTATGATATAGTACATTTAATATCAGTATACTTTTACTAAAGTACTTTTCTTCTGGGTGACTTCCACCACACCCAAGTAATGTTTTATCACAATGTCTTTATTTTTACTCAAAAATGTATGACTTTTGGGTATAACACTGCATAAAAGTCTTATCGTATCTGCTAGTAAGTGTACCTAGTTTTCTGGCAATAAATGCGTGAGTGAGTAAAGGTAAATTATATACATATATATATATATATATATATATATATATATATATACAAACATATATATATATATATATAAATATATATGTACATATATATATATATATATATATATATATATATATATATATATATATATACAAACTTTCAAACTAGATATTCTCCATTTTTCTGTTTATCTGAAATTTTCAGATTACATTTTTATCAGATTGATCAATTAAGATACATTTGAAATTGTGCTACTTTGGCTGGTACAAATGCCTCCTAATTATCCTTCAGTACAGTATTTCAGTAAATGTACAGAGTTACATTCCACCCCCGGGTTTTAAGTAGGTATAAAAGTTCTGTGTTTCAAGTCTTAATTAAGTAAAAGTACAAAGATATTCTTAAAACATAAAAAGGTAAACACTCTCATTAAGCAGTAAAATGTCCCTATGAAAGTTATGACGTTATTAGCCTGTACAGTTCATTATTGAAATATAATCATTGATGCTTCCTGTGTAAGATAGTTCCATGTTGTCACTCATCAAAGAGAATCTTAGTTTTGTTGTTGAGAAGTTTAACATATAACAATGCATTATATTTCATAAATTCAATATCAGATGTTCCACATTTCATAAATTCAATATCAGATGTTCCACATTTCCCTCTCAAATGTGGTAAAAACATAAAATGAAAAACATGAAATGGATTCATACACAAGTAAAGACCCACTGTAGCATGTATGTAATGTAATTGTATTTTCCACAGCTGCATAGACCTACTTCCAAGGTGGCCAACTGACTGCACGCTTTGACACACATGCAAAGTCTTGCAAATCACATTCAAAACCAGTGAAGCCACATTTGTGAAAACTCTTAAACATCTCACGACAAGTGAGGCTTCATCCTGGAATGAACTTGAAAGACTTCTCTATTTACATGGGGGAAATTTTAAGTGACCGATGACATTAACATTTGTCAGTCATCGTCTTTTTCGTTGAGGGTCAGTGTGGTATCACGTTTCCAGGAAGTGCAGGATCAAAGGAGCCGATGGAGAGCAGATATCAAACGAATATCAAAGATGAACTCTTCATTTAAGTCTTTACATGTAGGACTAATATTAACCTGATGGGGCTTTTCTTGTGACTTTGATGCTGAGAGAATAAAGGAGAGACGTCTAATAGATGGGCCTGTCACCTGTTCACACATGAAGTATGGTGGATCACCCTGACCCTGTAAGCTCAGATCAAACAATGACTTAAAAAAAACCTCTTGATAAAATTAAAACCTTTAAGAGGTTAATTAAAGCTATTGAGCCCTTAATTTGTTGCTTTGATTTTTATTTCATTTGCAACACTAAGAAGATTAGCCTACTATGGTGACTAATCACAGCAATGCAGTCCCTAATGGGTTGACTGATGTAGAAAGAAATGTTTAATAATACATGCAAATCTGACATGTAAAACAAACCCTCAGATGTTGAAGGCCAACAATTTTTACATCTAATTCAAAACCCTTGACCATTCTGTATCGACTGTAGCGTCAAATCTGGCCATTTTAATTATTTACATAAATGCTAACAGAGCTCTGTGCAGAATCACAAAGGTCCTGCACTGCCTCATTTGTCCCATAACGAACAAAAGCTTTCTTTGTGGTTGGATTTTGAACTCAGGAACACCAAAGTGGGGAGGGTAAAATCTCAGACATATTTTCTAGCTGGCATTTAGCCGATTAAATTATGATCAAGTCAAAAATATCATATTGGGCCTTCTGAATGCTGCTTTAAAGGACCCCTGGAGTTCCCTGGTTTGGAAAGCACTTGCATTAATAACCTCTAGGCTATTTATTCAGTTATTCCATTACCCGGGCATTCGATTAGTTTGTAATTTCTTTGTGTGTGTGTCTATGTATGTGTGTGTGGGTGAGGGGTGGGGGGTATAACCCTGGGGGCCTCCTCCTCCTCCTCCTCCTCCTCCTCCATGACTGCTATGGTTGGCTTCACACTGCCGCACAAACAGGGCAGTAAACCTATAGAAAATATACTTTAAAGCAACCATGTGATCCTGGGAACTGATTACTACTTGCACCTGTAAGCCTGCCTGGAAATGTGGCAGTTTGGTTGACATCTTCTCTGTGGCCCGGTCAATATCGAGTGTATCAGGATCTGATCAGCCTGGAGGCAATTCAGATCGATCACGTTTCCTTTAAAAAAAAAGAAAAAAAAAAGTTGCTTTTTTTTTAGTCGCTGGTCATAAATACTAATGAAGGGGGGGTAAAGGCAGAATGACGCACGGCTGGCGCATGGATACAGGTTTATCTACCACGCACATACACACACACACACACATATATAAATATATATATATATATAGAGTGAGAGAGAGAGAGAGAAGAAGAGAGAGAGAGAGAGAATAGAAAATACACACATGATGTCGCACAATGCCTCTGTCCTCCCTTCGTGCCGTCGTGCCGGACACGACTACAAAACGACCTGACGCGCAGCGACCACACACAAACACCTCTGCACCTTCAACTCATTTATCAACGCAGCTCCCAGGGGAGGGGCCAGCTGTGTGCGCGCGTGCGTGTCGTGTGTGAGCGCGTATCTGCAGCTAGGCTATAGTTGCCAAAATCAATGCCATATAGGCTGAACATGGACCCCTGTGTGTGCTACTGTTTAGATGAAACACCAGTCTGAATCACACGTATGCTCTGCGGTTTGACCTCCGTGGTCAACACACGCAGATCTGGACTTATTATACTGATGTTAATCAAGAGAAATACTTAATTAACCTGTGTCAATGTGTGAGCCAACAACCATCTATTTATTATATTCAGATGTGTCATTATTTTGATAGGAAATAACCCACACAGAGTTTCAAAAATGGAGGCCATTTATTTGTTTCTATATTCAGGAGGGTTTTCTTATCTGCATATAAAAGTCAATAGAATACCTTTAGAAAGATGCATGTATATGCATAACGAACTCGGTGCATTTACATGAAGCATTAACAGCTGCTCATGTTTTTTATGAAGCCCTTCAAGTGTCAAGTGTCGGGGTATTATCTGAGCTTGCAGTTCAAACAGGTATATTCCCTTCTTCTGGCTGTTATTGCCTGATCCCCTTACAAGATCCCCGCACTTTGAAGCATCTGCGTCTTTGATTCGTCTTTTAAGACCACAATTAAGGAGTATATGGGCTCCCTGCGCTGTTCAAAGCCTCGTGGGAAGATCAATGAAGGGATTGACAGTCAAGTGATGCCGTTTGCACAGGTGTGTGTGGGTGCGCGCGCGCGCGTGTGTGTGTACGCGCGCGCGCTCGTGTGTGTCTGTGTTTGTGTCTGCGCGGGCGCTGTAAACGTGCGGCTGGTTTACATAAAACAGGGGCAATAAATCAGCAGCCGAGTGCGAAAATTACGCAAATGGGGGCTTTCCTCTCCCTCTCTCTCCCTCTCTCTCTCTGTCTCTCTGTCTCTCCCGCCGCACCTGAGTCATTTCGAAACGAGGGGCGTGGGGTTGTAAAGCGTTTAGGTTAATGGCAATATCACTTTCATGCTGTTTGACACATAAACACTCACTCTCTCTCCCTCTGTGTCCATTTCACACACAAGTTGCCACCGAGTGCGCTCCACTCCCCCCCCCCGCGACTCTTTAACGCACATAGTCTAATCCGGAGCCAGCCACTCCTGGAGTGCCCACGAGCAAATGTGACACTTCGTCTACGCAAGAGCTCCAGTTAAACCGCTGCTGTAAGGGGAAACGGGGGAACATAAGCCTGTCAGGCACATTTTTATTAGTAGTTTTTTTTTAATTTCCTTTACAACTCCCTGCGCTCCCTGCACTGAAACCTAACATCAAAGATGAGGCAGAGGAGAGCGATGAGCGGAGGGATGAAGGGCCACCGTTTCAAACGGGAACAGAAATGAGCCGTGCAGGGAGGAGATCGGGCCGCATTTGCATAAAAAGGCAACCCGGGGTTAATTTCCATTGGGAGTATTGCGCTATATAGATGTGGAGCGCAGCGTACCATTCTCACTGCGCTACACGCTGCTGCTGCTGTAGGAGCGGAGGGTACCGCAGAAATAAAAAGGCTTAAGTGAATCGAAGAGAGAGAGAGAGAGAGAGAGAGAGAGAGAGAGAGGAAAACCCTGAAGTGCTCCGGAGCAAAGGGGAGTATCCCGAGGTGAAGAGGAGAGAGAGGGAGCGGGCAGAGGACAGGAGAGGGTGATAAATAGCAGAAGAGAGGAGAGGAGAAGGGACACGGGCTGCTGCAACCGGGGATACCTGCATGCATCAAGATAACGCGGGAGTTCAATCTCAATTAGCTGACAGTCTAATTAACGGTGGTGGTGACTGCGCCAAAACGCGCACTCATTGGGGATTTTTCTGCGCCCTGCAAGTCCAACTTTTCCCTTTTCTCCGCTCCACGGGCTGAATCTCGCCACCGAGGTTCCCTCTGCTCATCACTCGGACCTTGACTAGGATCTCCCGTGCAGTAAACCGGATCGGGTGTCTTTTCTGTGATGGGGGCAGCGGCGGAGGTTGGGAGCTTCGTCAACGGGTTTCTGGACAGCTTTGGCCCCGCGGGTGCAGCTCCGGCTCCCGTTGGCTCTCATTTCGTGCTCACCCCAGCCGGGGCGATGGACTACAACTCGGTAACCGGACTGATGATGGGGGGACATGGGCAGCAGCAGGAGCACCTGGTGTCCGCGGAGAGGCTGTCCCGGAGCCTGGCGAGCCTCAGCCATCTGAAGGGGATTCTGAGGCGGCGGCAGCTCTACTGCAGGACGGGCTTCCACCTGGAGATCCGTTCCGACGGCACCGTGCAGGGCACCAGGAAGGACCACAGCAGATTCGGTACTATATTCATTTTATCATTATAAGGATGATTATCATAATTAATATTATTGTCATTATTGTTGTTTATATTTGTATTATTATTATTAGAGGTAGTAATTTCTATCTATCTATCTTCAATGGTGTGCACTAAGAGCAGAAATACAATAATAAATGATAGCAGAAGGACTGACAGGTATCCCTGTGCTGAGGCACTGGAACACACACTGAGTGAGGAGAAAGTCAGACATAATGTGAGAATTTATGTCCTTAATTGTCTCTGGTTTAATGAACAGTATAGATAGAATTACATTTAGATGGATAATAAATGAGAACTAAGTGCTGGTGGGTGTAATCATGAAAACTGTTAACATCACTGCAGTCATACAGGTTACTGTGATCAAATACTAATCATAGACTCATGTAGTAGCCCACTGTGATGGCAGCTGCTGCTGCTTTAGTAACACTGAACTGCAGTCTGTGGTGCTGCCAGTAGATGTACCAATGTATGAAAAAGAAACATCCTTTATTTCAACATTAATAAGCTTTCCAGGTGTGACACCGTTTATTTTTTATGTTTGCACATTTCCAACACATTTCCTTCGCGAGATTAAATTGGAAGCTTTTCTTTACTTTTACCAGCTTATCTCCAGTTATAAAGATAAACAGCCGCAGCTTACGGCAGATCAAAAGTAGATCTTTGAGAGATTTCTCTGAGTGCTGCGAGGCTGTGGAGCTTCTGGCACTTGATTCATTCCATTGGACTTGGATGCAACTTTGCGCCAGAGGCCATTCCAGACTCCCAGCCTTGCTTGTCAGAGTCAGCTGGTGTGGATAGACATAGAGTTATTAACTCTACTTTCAGTCTGACTGCTGACCACCTTCAGATATGTTTCATTTTGCTTGTAAATTATATCATATAATAGGATGTTGTAGTGGAATAAACCCTGGAAGCTCTGCCATATTGTATCCTATGTTTTCTCAAATCATAGTTATTAGTGTTAAATGTACTTAGTTTAAATCACTTTGTACAAAAGTGTCAGCTGAATGTGATGTAATGAAATGTGTCTGTATGTGCAGGTATTTTGGAGTTCATCAGTCTGGCTGTGGGACTGGTTAGCATCAGAGGTGTGGACAGTGGCCTTTACCTCGCCATGAACAGCAAGGGAGAACTGTACGGATCGGTGAGTACACACCATACCCAGTAGACACTAAACACCACAGATTTATATTTCGACCCACATCATATCTGATGTGTAAGCCATGGCCACCAGATGGCACATTTTGCATCGCTTAATTCACATTCGTCTCTGCTTGTCTTTCTTCCTGCAGGAGAAGCTGTCGGCCGAATGTGTTTTTAGGGAGCAATTTGAGGAAAACTGGTACAACACCTACTCATCCAACATCTATCGACACGGAGAAAAAGGCGCGTTTTACTTTGTTGCTCTGAACAAAGACGGGACATCTCGGGATGGAACGAGGTCAAGGCGACATCAGAGATTCACTCACTTCCTACCGAGGCCCGTAGACCCAGATAGAGTACCGGAACTGTACAGGGACATACTGGGCCAGAGCTGAGACTGAGGTGGCGTTACCGTGACCTCGTCAGAGCTGGTATGAGCTGAAAGGCTACCCAAGTGCACATAATCCTGACCACTTTTGAGGGAGATCTTGTTGGTCTGGACAAAACAGGATTATAAGAAGTGCACCAAATCAACACTCCCCGGTGCTGGCATGGAGGAAGGAAAGATACCCTCTCTGAAGCCGACGAGGCAGGGAGTTTGAATAGTACTGAGGAACTTCTGTGGATGCCATGAACGTCCCATGACAGACACCGGGGCCACCTGGGTCCCTAATTTCACTCTTTGTTGTCCTATGCAGAAGCCCTGGTGGCCAAACAGAAGATACAAGGATTTCCTTTCAGTTTCCACTAATTAAATCCAACTATCTGCTTGTCCAAATTGCATGTTCAAGAGGACAAAAGTGTGGGAACTAATAAATGAGATTAACAACTGGCTGCTAGTAGCAATTCCACTGTTTTCAGTAGGCCTTTTAACTTTATTCAAAACACTACTGTGGCTGCTAAGTAAACAATTTATTGAAAAATGCATAATCCACTATAGAGTGTGGCTGGTTTACACAAAAAGGTAGTATTATGCACTGGAAAGCAGCTGTGTCTGTTCTGTGAAACGGGTCTGAGAGCTGGAGGAGGGGGGGTCATCCAAATGGGACTGACTGCTGCGATTGCATGGATGGATTCCCTTTGAAAGTGCTCCAAAGACAGAGGCTGCTCAGAAAATATGACTTTTCTACAAAGTGCATGAGGAACGAGAGAAGAAGTACTGATCCAATGGAGATTTATGAGGACTTCTTCTGTGGTGTCCTGTGGCAGAATACTGCGTGTTCTGTTGGAACTCGTTCGAGAACCCGGTGAAGGAATTCTGTTGTCCTCCCGCTGACAAGCACGGGACCGTCACAAACCTGTTGACAGATTTTATTCTTATTTATGAGTTTTTGTTTCCTAGGACATACAGTATATTTATTTCATATATTTATTTATTTTGAGAATCTATTTTTACAGGTATGAGATAAAATAAAAAATATCAAGAACACGACATCAGAGGTTTTCTTATTTATTGTGTTGTCACGGTATAAAGTGCTGTTTTCCATTCCTACAGTATCACTGAAGAGTTATATTCATATCAGATGAACTGAAAGTAATGAAATGCTCTCTTCCAAGTAAAGCAGCACACTGCTGCCATGTGTCTGTTTATCAGGGCTGTTTTTCTGTATTTGTGTAACCAAAGTGAATCCTAAACAAACTTATTTTCAAATACAAAGATTGGATTTAGATTTATAACATTGCCTGCATAATTAAGGATGGAGCTTCCAGGTGTATTTAAGTCTCTTAAACCTGCAATCCTTCTAATGGCCGGCAGGGGCGACTACACTGGTTACAAAAAGAAGTCTGATTGTATGTAAGCTTATGAGAAAATGACCCTACTTCTCACTTGATTTATTACCTCAGTGAACAGTTTCCTGTTGAGTTTATGGTCTCCATCTATAGTTTCAAGTCTTCTTCAATACAGCATGATGTTCATTTTAAGAATTATAGTTCCAGTTTACAGTACAATTGAGGACAGAGAAGGGTATGCTTTAGGGCGTGGCTACCTTGTTTCTGACCCTCTCTTCTAAATATGATCTCTTCTGGCTCAAAAAGTAAAAAAATTAAAAGATGGAAAAACAATATACAATATACAATACATAATGCTTCAACACAGCAGTTCGACTCAGTGTGTCTCAGTGTGTTTACACATGATTTATAATGACAGAGCGTTAATTAAATTATGGTTTTACATGAAACTATGAAGGTCCTGGTAAAAATCACTCCGTTGCTGTTAATTATAATTAATCATAATGAAGACAAAACATACATACTGTAAATATAGATACAACAAAATATAGTTTGAGATATTATGGGCACACCTTTTCATAGAAGGCTCATGTCTAACTCTCTTGAATGTCCATCTCCACGAATTATGCACCAACTTCACTTAAAGTCTGGCCACATTCTCTGGTAATATCTAACATTTAACAGTGATTCAGTTCTAGAAGGAGTGGACACATTGTGCAGCATGGTGCAGAACAAAATCTCACCTGTATCAATGCAGGGACACACATAAAATATATGTATTTACTCAAGATGATTTCATAGGGGATTAAACAAACCAGGGCTCAAACTGCTTTGCTCTTTCTTCGACAAAGATCCTCCAGAGCCACAGAAGAAATAATGTTCTGTTTTGTATAAGCTGAGTATTACTCCGTGGAACAGTAGATCAACTTTGACAAGTAATATCGCTTTAGTGCCCCCTTTAATATACAGTGTCTGTCCATATGACAAAGTATACACAGTACAAACCTGCAGACTCTCTGTGTAATGTTATAGAGAAACTGACAATTGGATTATTGTCCGGGTTGACAAAGCCAATAAAGTCTGCTAAAAACAGAGACAGTGAGACAGAGCTTTTCACTGATCACTGATCAATGTCAAGCACATGTGGAGCAGTAGCAGCAGCTGGTGCATATCCCAAAATATGCAGTTGCGAATACACATAAAGCAAAAGGTACAACCTTCACAGGCACACTGTGACCATCTGAACAACTGCTGTTTCAATATTAACAAAGCCAGAAAGTAAACATAGCGATGTTGAAAAAGCAATAATGAGAGAGAGGTGGCAAATAGTGCATGGTTCACCGAAAAAAAGATAGACAGAGTGATGGGGACTAATGGGTGAGGAGGAGAAAAATAACATGAAGTCATCTGTGTGAAGAGACAGCACGCGCTTGCTCTGACAGACACTGCAATTAGACAAGTGACTGGCAGGCCAAGCGCGCTGCTTCACTCTTTCATCCTGCCCTTCATCATCCCTTTATCTCGCTCTTCATCCGCCTGTCTTGGGTGAGTCAGCCCTTGTACTTACGACACCTAAGACTGAATATGCCAGATGTCACCGTGGCCTCTGTGAGAGAAAGAGCTGCCGAGTGCTTGAGTTCAGATATGATGTAGTAATGCAGAAAAAGGAGAAGACAGAATGAGGCATGGGATATTTGTTTTGCAGCCTATTGCAATCAAATAATACAGATCATGGGTGGCTTTATGTGTTGAGGTTCAATTTCTATCTAGATATTAGACAAACGTGCTAGCAGAGTTGTAATTTTAACTGATCGTCAGCTACAATTGAGAAGCCTCCTTTTGTGTCCTTCAGGGTGAAATAAAGGATTAAGGATCGATTGTTGGGCATATATTATCTGCCCCCAGTATTATGGTAAGCTACATTTGTGCAGTGCAGGACCTTGACAAATGTAGCAACAGTTTTCAAAGGGGAGACAGCAATCAGTCAATTCAGTGACAACTGTCCAAATTTTATCTGCTGAGGTTGTATTGTGATATGGTGAAAATCTGCATAAGAGCCATTGAATACATGTCTAAGTGATATCTATTCATCAGTTAAACTCATCAAAGTATTCTAGTGGGTGTTGATGTGGGCCTTCATTATGGAGATATGAGACATATGCAAACTTACTTTTTTCTGTTGTAATTTTCAGCCGTAAAGATTTAAAGATATAGAGTTGGTCCGACCTATCTGACGTTTAATGCTAACTGCTACTTGAGGTGATTGCAAGTTGTCTCCAACCTCATTTTAGTCCAAGTGCTGTTATTAATTGAATATGAAAGCATCAATCATGCATTTAAGATGAGTTAGATGAATACAATTTGCAATGTCAATTTGAATAAGGAAAATTAAATTGTATGTAAACTAACATGTAATGCAGTGATGTTCTAGCCAGACATTATTGTAAACAAACATTGTGATTCAGTCTACAAGGTAAAGTGGAGAGAAACTGGAGCGAGCATTATTTGGTCACCAGAGCTCAGTAACTAATCTTTTGAATTACCTTGGCACACCTTAAGCCCACTTTATCCTAAAATTACCTGGGGACCCTGTGTGATGTAGGAATGTGCCCCCACTTGTAATGTGTAGTGACCTTTGCTCTACTAAGCACAGGCTAAGTGCTCCAACAAGCTCTATGATGCTTTAACGCCCTACTGTGACACCCACAGGACCCCACGGGTACGTACTGGGGATGGCAGCAAAAAGGCCCAACGAAGCCCGACTGACCATCTAGAGTACTTAATGTCTAGCCTGTACGAAGCCTGTACCCTTCAACATCTGGCCTACCGCTGGGGAAACACCGGCTCTGTCAGATTTGCCTCAAATGGTTTTAGGTCTCCAGCTGCACTTCACATCAAGGAGATAGTGCCATGTGTAGGTCGGTGCCAGCATACAGGCTCATCAGCTCGGCAACATGTTTCAGATAAGATTACAGGGCGCTGTGGTTCACATCTGCCCAGTCGTACAGGCAGGAACACGGCTACATTGTGTCTAGTTAGGACACGGTTCAGTGTGTGTATAATCCTCTGATAAGGGCGTACAGTGTAGGATGAGACGGAGGGAACATCAGACACACAACGCCTGAGTACCAGCATATGTTCACTGACTGAGAGTGTGTGTCAGGCAGACAGAGAGAGAGAGAGAGAGAGAGAGAGAGAGATCTTAAAACCAGGCAGAGAGGTGTATGACATGAAAGTTTGCAAGAAACAGGTGGGTTTCAGAGAAGAAGAATTAGAGAAAAAAAAGCTGCATGTGGGTTCTTAGTGTTGCCGGCCTGTCAGGTTACAATCTTCCTTTGAAGTGTGTGTGTTCGCAGGGAGGGGGAGGCATGTTTATGTGAGTCAAAGTGACTGCGTAGATTCATGTCAGCACAACTTCTATGTGTGTGTGTGTGTGTGTTTGCGTGTGTGTGTGTGTGTGTGTGTGTGTGTGTGATCTGTGAATCTGTGTGAAGGTGAGCCAGGGGTTCTCCTGACTAGAGGGCTGTTTGACTGATGTGTGAAGACTCTTGTCTATGTGTGTGTGTGTGTGTGTAGTGCCATGCCTCCACCCCCTCTCTTCACTCTCTGTCTGTCCTCTGTGGGGTTTTCCATCGACTGGTTAGATCTAAACAGTTGGATCCAGCAGGTAATGGTCCACGCTGAGATAACCAGAGCAAAAGCAGTAGAACAGGGAAAAATATTATCTCTCTCTTCAGATCATTTCATCTCTTCCTTGTGTCGTTCCTGTCCATCTTCTCAGTGTGCCTTCTACAAAAATCATAAATGTCATGTTTGTCTTCACGATTTACCCAAGGAGCAAAATAATTCTCAAATTTTTAAAGCCCAAATGAAGCCCATGTACTGTATTTGTCGAAGAAACAATGAAGGCAGCTTGAAGCTTAAAATGTTACTTTATATTGAAATTGTTGTCATAAGCTTTAGTTAATAAGTAAGAAGGCCATCATAAGACAACACTATTGATAATAATGGCATCAAAAACACATTTGTTGTGGACATTTATAATGCAAGAAACTTGAGATGGGGGGCAGCAAATCACCAGAGTAACCGCTAACTGGTGATTACTTTAGCTGCAGGTAGCTAATTAGCTCAGTTAGCCATGCAGCTAGGGGTCTGGACTGGGAGCTCAGAGTGCTATTACAAGAAAAGACTTGGCTCCAGCTAGCTGGCTAGCATGCTAACTTCCACAGACATCTCTGTAACACAGTATGTAGACATACTTTAAATAACGTCAATACTTTAACTTCAGCTCATTTTGGAATGTTTTAATCTAAAATTCGTAATTATTGCACCTATAAGAATGTTGTTTATTTATAATAGCATTATAATCACCTTGACTGAGTTTATCTGACTTACCTATTATGTCATTATTCAACCTTTATGAAGATTTTTTGTTGCTTTGTCAAGATTAATACTTTTAACTATGGCCTTATGAGCCAGTTATTAACATTTAACTGTGTTTTTCGCAGCAAAAACAATGCCTTGTTAGGATTAACAAATCCTTTACAACCAAAATATCATAAGGCCCCTTTAAATTCAATAGTATAAGTAATTGTCAGAGTGAAAACAATTCAAACATTTTTGGGTTTGTCCTTTTTATGTGCCATGAAGTGTGTGTGTGTGTGTGTGTGTGTGTGCGTGTGTGTGTGTGTGTTTTGTTTTTCTCAACATCACAGGTGGAGAAGTCAGTGATCTCTGCCGGTACATATCTACGACTAGAGTCCACACAGGTGTTCTTCCTGCAGTCGTCAACACACACACACACACACACACACACACACACAAACACACACACACACACAGACGTGCGCACACACACACACACACGCTTGCACGCACACACACACACACACTTCACACTAGCGCACACTGTCTCTCATCGCCCTCTCTGTGTTTGAGATTAATGGTCCTACAGTGACTCAGCTGTGGTGAATTCAGACAAAAAAACACTTCCCAAATTCTTAGTCACAGTAGACAGCTATGAACTCATCTCACTTTTGACTAACAAATGACTTAACCCCTCGTGACGTACCCACTCCAGCTTCATGTTTTGCTGCGACACACTGTTCAAAAGTACAAAACTTAAATTCTGTCTATTCTCCAGATATCTGCAAAAAAATCAAAAACAGTATCAAGGAGCTGCAATCTACAAAACTGAAAAACATGGAGTTCTAGTTTGTTCTAGTTAGAGCATCTGTATGTGACCAGGCCTTCAAATGTCGTATGCAGAATATAAGATATACCTTTATATCAACAATGTATCGATGAAGATGTGAAATATGAAATGGGTTGCGATGCCGCAATTGCTGTCAGCTCTGAGGAGTCTTTTTTGTGTCTTTGAGCCACAGACACCACAGACAGCTGGAAGCACTAAATTAGAGTTAAATGAAAGTTAGCCATAACCTCATGAACATTTAGAATTCAGCAGCTAAAGAGCCAGATATTGTGTCTATTTCTCCTCCTTGACAACAGATGACAACAGCATTAGTCCTGCCCATTACACTGATTGGCTAATTGTTATTTCCACAGCACATCTTCAAACCAAGACCAAACCAGATCCCCCCAAAAAACATATATCACAATTCCCAAAACCAGCCACAGGCATACCAGATCTGGTTACGGAACATTGTGTATGTTTTTTCATTTCTTTTAAATAATTACATTCCTTGTGTCACAAACTTATTACACTATGTAAGTGACTTACCTAAAGTCCATGACGTGAACTTAACTACTTTAGTAAGTCAAAAGAACTCACTGTTGGCATCTGGTTTTTCCTGACTTCCTCCTTTGCAGCTGTACTAATTACAACTGCCGCTAGAGGTTGCTGCCTAACCAAAAAACAATGATAAAGGTTGTAATAAGTTGCTTTTACAATTGACCTATATGAGGATGGGGTCCCCCCCAGATGTCTGCTTTTTCAGGTGAGAAACCACTTTCTTATGTAACAATGCTAGAAAGATCAGTCATATTGGTCGAGTGGACGGAATCAAAGGTCTCCAACCGTGTCTGCTGCATGTGTAAAGAAGCAATTATTTGCTAACAGTTTTTTCTTTAGTTACTTTCTAATGAGTCAATGTTTACAGCTTGTTTCACTGCTTCCAAGTGGCAAAACATTTTTTAATGCAGATTTCAAGCATTTACGGAAAACTGGGTGTATTTCCTGTATTTAATATACAACCCTGAAATAAAATGTTGCCTACAATGTATTTTTGTAACAATGATAGAAAGTACCGGTGTTGGCTAAAATTAACGTTAGATTATCTGAGAAGACACAACAACACACAGTCAAACCTCATCACAAGCTAAAGTAAACCAAGTGTAACTGATGTGCTCGTCCACACCTTCCTGCTGTTTTCTCTCCGTCTGTTTCAATGAAAGAGTGTTACCTGACATATTGCAGATGAAAGATTCACACCGGTGCACATATTTTCAACCCTGTTATCATCGACAGTTCTGAAGCAGGCGGCGAACATGTTGTTGAGCAGAAGGCAGATGCCATGTCAAATACCGCTGTCTTCAGCTCAAATCCACAAACCACAAATTACACACAACATGGAATAATATTGGTCAGAGAACGAAGAGGTTTTTTTTTCTCATACAGAACAGCCCACTTTTTTCCTTAGATGATTATGACAATCATAATCCATTTTTATAGTTTACAGTGGATGTTGCCATTAGCCCTAAGGTCACAAAACAGTGCCAGCACATAAAAATAATAACCTTTTAAGTCATCAGTGGTTTGTTTATAACTGCAAATAGTTTCGACCTTACAACTTTAATTAATCTTGCTGCTCCTGTTTCCCCAACACATTTGCCAGTACAACAGAGGTAAAATGAACAACAAACTCAGCCGAACCTGCAGGTGTGATCTCAGCTCAGCTTACTTTTTTTTAAAAACCCTGACTCAGGAAACGTTCATTGTGATGATCAACTCAAGCAGAATAATGACCTAAAATGGTGAAGGTGGAAAGCCTTTATTCCACAGTATGTTATATTAAGTTAATTTCCCCCTTTTGGTTGTACTGTGTGAAATCTCTGGACCACCTGAACATAAGAAGAAGGCTGTAAAGAAGAATCTTTGCAGCCACACATTCTTGGAAGTTTTTTGTTAGTTATTCAACATGTGGGATTTCTCAGGATTTTAAATATTTAGTCATTAGGCACAAACATTAGACATGTTTATACATATCAGAACACAACGGCCAATCTTACAGTTCTGCTAATGCAGTGGTTTGCCCTAAATGCTAATATAGCATGCTAACATTCCCCCCCAATGTTGAGGGTGCCACTAAATGCGATATCGCCGGTTTTTTGCAATAGCCAGCATTGCTTATGCGAGCTAGCTAACATTAACAGCGCTAACACTAGCTAGCTAACATAAGGTCAGTACAGTACACTGGGTGCATAATGTAAACTCAGCCATTTTTATGGGTTTTTTTCCCCCCACAAACTGGCAACTACCACAGATAAAGGGTCCACGTGATACCAGTGGCGTTATTCTATTGGCTGACAGCCCTTGGTAGAAGTTGGAATCAACTGTCAGAATAAAAACTATAAAGTAAAAGTAAAAACTATTACTTCTTAATCACAATTATGTTTTGAAGGACAATAGATTAATAGAATAGAATATTCAGCATGTTTCTACAAGCTCAGTAGATGTATTATCTAAATGTATCTAAATATAAGTGTTACAAATATGAACTTTTGTTCAGAAAGTATAGTGGTTACCACACTCATTATCAAAGTTTAGCGTGTTAACATGTTAGACATAAACCAAATTATACAAATTGGACAAATTGACATATTGTCCTGATGATTGTGATGAAAAGTCAGGTTATAAGCAAAGTGATTACAATTAATTCTATGTGCAAAATGGAAATCTGTGCATAATTTTATGGAAATTCACAAGCATTGTTAAAATATTCCACTAAGTACGAGGACGACATGTCCACCTCCTGGTGGTGCTAGATGAAAGGTTACGGGATCACCAAAGTTATTACAAGTCATCCTGATGGAGATGTAAACATCTAGTGGTCAAAAGCTCCACAGCATAGCTTTAACCAAATTTCTACATTAAGACAAAAACATCAACTGTGTGTATAACATCAAGCTGCTTTTGATTTTACTTTTAAAAACGTCTTCTCATTTATAAAAGCTCACTGAGTGGAGGTGTAGAGAAAGAGGTATTGAGATGTGAACTGATTGCAGGAAAAAGAAGTGATTAGAGATGAGACAGCGGATACTTATTCCCCTGTGGTTCTCCACCCTTGTGGTGTCAAATCATTTATGTGGCTTACGGCAGACATGTTGGTTCAATGGTATGGATTCACAGACAAATTCACTCTTAAATTCTTAATAGGAGCAGAAACATCCATTAACATGTCAGGCGAGGGGGGTACAGGGAGGGAGAGGGTGACAGATGGAGAGAGGGAGTTGTAAAAGAAAGTTTGAAAGATACTGTGATAGGTGCAGTAGAGAAAAAGGAATGCACATGCTGCACAGTCAGTCTAGATTCATTGAATGTTTTCATGATAAACACAACTATGGAGCAATAAGGAATTCAGTGTTTTGCTCAAGGACACTTTGGCAGGTCGACAAGAAGAGCAGAAAATGAAATTAAACCACAGACCCTGTGGTCAAAGGCAAAGCAAACTTTGTAAATTATGCCTACTCACTTGCTCTCTTGCTAAGTATTATATAGGTTGGATCAATAACACTCCCATGGTTGTGCATAAATACGCTGAAAGAACATTCATTGAAATGGCTTGAGAATTGGTTAACTGAATGTAACAGTTTGCAACTAATGAACAAGAACGAGAGTGTTGTAAACTACAAGATTTCACTACGCTCAAAAGTACAACTAGGGGTTACATAATAGAAGAACTTTATGCTTCATATCTAGTCATCAGTGCACCAGAGCTCAAGTTTCTCTAAATTCATTACAAATCCAGCGGCTGACAATACTGTATAGAAGTCAGAAGCATAGCGTTTGATTGGTCAACAAACACAGCCCAAGGTTTCCAGAAAGATTGCAGTTCAAGGTTGAATTGCAAAGCTGCTGAAAAGGATGCCATTGCACCAGAGGCCTCATTAGCACAATGACGTGGGCAAAAAAGCAGCTTTACAGAAATATTTAGTATGTTGCATATTACATTATTTGATGTCATGACACCATCAACAACGAGGTCAGGTGGTTACATGTTTCTTGACATATAATATTCTAGTCATAATTGCAATGAAAGTCAATGGTTGACTGGCAGAAAGCTTCAGATGTGCTTGCTCGTTGTAATTTTCAGCACTGGACAGAAACATCTAATTCCCCCTGCTTCCAATCTTTGTGCTCTACTCAGCAAATCACTTCCTTTCTATAGCAACTCCTTAGCACAGACTTGAGAGTGGGATTTATCTGCTAATCCAACTCTCTGCTAGAAAGCGAATACAAGTATTTCCCAAAGTATTTTAAAACATTTTCTTAAATGGTGGACCCATCCTACCAACTGCCACAACCACACTTTCATCCACTCAACCATCTTCTGTAAGAGGTTTTGGGACACTATAAATATCTTTGTATTACTTTAGCCAAATGAAAAAAACAACTAATGGTGTTGTTTATCTCAGGACAGTCTCTCCTAGAAAAGGTTTGTAGCTGTATGATCTTCTCTCCTGGAGGTAAAACAAGCTGAAGCATTTACATTTATTCCCAATGTGGGACTGGAACCCAATACAGCCATGTAGATTAAATTGTTTTCCAATATTATTTGTTTTCCTGGACTCATAAACAACATAAAAGCTGCCATTTATTCAGGCAGGTGGGCTTGAATCTATAGAGTCACAGGTTCAAATCAGCAGCTGCAGACATTTATTTTACAAAATGAATAAATAAATAAATAACAGAAAAAAACCCTAACAATATGAAATGGACATACCGTATTCTTTAAATGAATTCTCACCTTGAGGGGTCACAGCCCTCAGGACCCTCCTAAATACTCAGCAGACCCTGAATTCAATAATGGCCAAAGCTGTAGTTTTATTATGAGCCTTCACGGGTAGTCTAACACCATTCACCCTCTGGGGGTGCACACACACACAAACACACTAACCTACACACACACACACACACACACACATACAGGGTGGAAGTAATTAAAGCAAGTGGAGCTAAATTGAAGTATATTGAACTCATCTCTCACACGCTCCTGCTCTGTCGATAGATCACTCGCCAAGTGCTATCGACCGCTGCAAAGACTTCCCTCTGCAAAACCCTCTTCTCTGCAGTGTGTGTGTGTGTGTGTGTGTGTGTGTGTGTGTGATGTGAGTTAGTGAGTGAGAGAAAGGGACAGAAGCAGAGAGGACAGGAGAGTTTGGAGAAAGACAGAAAGTGACGCTCTGTGCAGCAGAATTTGCAAAAACTAATTTTAGGATTGCCCTTCATGCTATTCTCTCTCTTCATGCCTCATTCCCCCCTCTTTCTCTCTCTCTTCTCCTCGTATTTTCCTGTCAGCTCATCTGTCCTCCTGTCTCCTTCAACCTCCCTGTTTTCTCCTTTCTCTCTGAATCCCCTTTATCTCTATCTATCTTGTGGGAGGGCTAATGATTTTAACTAAATGAGAGTCTTGCACTTCCCCGCCCCACTAGATTAGCAGATCAATGGAACAGCGTTTGTGTGTTCATCATGGAGGAGATGCCCGTGTGTGTGTGTGTGTGTGTGTGTGTGTGTGTGTGTGTGTGTGTGTGTGTGTGTGTGTGCTCAGTCCACACAGACTGTATAGTCATCATAAATACCCAATACCCCTGGTGACTCTGCACTGCGCCGAGGACAAAGCCCTGCGGATGAGAAGCGACAAGAAAAAAAAATGACAGCAGAGATTTTCCAGAAACGGCAGGGGAGTAGGAGGCTATGGATTTTTACTGAATAATTGGTAGAAATTCCCCACAAGGTCTTGACATGACAAATGTGTGTCAAACACGCCATCAATGGTGGAGGAGAGCAACGCCTCTGCTGTTCTGTTGAAATGCCTCTCCCCTCTGCTTGATGTGAATTCAGTTGCGGTTGAATTGATTATCTCCTATTTGTGATCAATCCTAAGTAGGTTTGCATCTACTGGTTCAGTCCCTCCACCTTCCACAGCTTCTGCCACTCTAAAGATTTTTCTCCTCCATTTATTCTGTTTGAGCACATCTCCATTTCTCTCTCTTTCTCCCATGGGGTTGTTTTTTTTTGTTATGATGGATACATTTGAAAAGCTGAGCAATAAGCTGAGTTTTTTTTTATTTAAAGCTCCAGTGTGTAGGATTTAGTGGCATCTAGCAGTCAGGGTGCTGATGGCAACCAACTGAATATCCCTCCCCTTACCCTTCATTCAAGGAAAAACATGCACTTTTAAAAAAAATGTTTTCCCTTTTTTATATATATAATTGATGGAATACCATTTATACATACTCAACATTTCCATTTTCCAGAGACCAGTGGCAAAACAACTTCAACTGACATATCAGCAGAAGTTAATATCCACCTACTTGTTAGCTTTCACATGTGTTGGTAGTTAGTTTATGAGGAGATATGTCTACAGTACATATTTATAGTCGGAAATAGGAACAAAAAGGGTGACAAGACAGAAAACCACAGGAATAAAATCGAGCACAACATACAACATAAATGAAACAGAGACCTGCTCAATTTAGCATTGCTCCAAAGCTCCACTAAATATATATAAAAAAATCAATAATTAGATATAATGAAAAATTACAGGGTACCTTTAAAATCTCAAAATGTTGGGACTTTTCGGAAAAGAGATCTTCCAGGGATCATTTTTCCTTGAAAAGACGATCAAAATTGGTTAAAGAGTGAAAGTTTGCTCACTGACATTAATTAACACATTAATTTGGATCATATTTCATTGGGATCTGCAATACTGGTTTTCAACTGAGACATTTTTATCAGTTTTTTAGCTGGACATCAAAATGATGTGAGAATCTGATCTGAACTTCATCAAGCACCAAACGTGTCTTTTGAGCAAATCCTGCGACATTAAATCTAATCACGGGTGTGACGGATGAAATTGCCGACTCTCTAAATGATGGTCAGCTGCTCTGCCTGTTGAGTCGCAATGATCATACAATGATTTTACTGTGTGTACTTCGTCAGCTTGTGCACTCTGCTCCAAAAGACCCGGTTCTAAGTAGTTAAAGCGTTATACTTTGGCACATTACAGCAGTAAACATCTTATTTTATATATAGAACTGCTCTCATCACAATGTCCTGGAGCTTCCTGTTGGCAGCTCATTTATATTCTATTACTA